>NW_005872063.1:60622-62118 GCF_000147115.1 Myotis lucifugus
ACCCCCTTCAGGGTGAGGGTCCCCCACTGGGGTGCCTGGCCAGTCTGGGTGAGGGGCTGAGGCCCATTTTCAGGCTGGCGGTGACTGAAGCTCCCAACCTCTCCTTTTTATCTTTTTTATTATTAATCTGGGATTTATTTACCTTCTATGACTGTCACTGGAGCTGAGAGCCAGCTTTAGCTCTGAGGCTCAGCTCCAGCTCTGAGACCTTGGCTGCTGAAAGCAGGTACCTGGGTTTCTTTGGGTTCTATAATTGAAAAACTGTTGCAGCTCCAGCTCTGAGGCCCGGTTGGCTGAAAGCAGGTTTCTGGGGTTTGTTTAACTTCTATAATTGCAACATTGTTTCTTAGAATGCAGCTCAGAGGCCAGCAGTGGCAGGCGGGGAATCTTGGCTTCCTCCATCACTGGAGGAAGCAAGTCTCCTGTTTGTTTCAGCTGCCTGGCTGCTGGCCACCATCTTGGTTGGCAGTTAATTTGCATATCACCCTGATTAACCAATGGGAAGGGTAGCAAAGTTATGGTTAATTACCATGTTTCTCTATTATTAGATAGGACTAGTAGCCCGGTGCACGAAATTCGTGCACTGGGGTGGGGGGGGGAAGGGGCCCCTTAGTCTGGCCTCACCCTCTCCAATCTGAGACCCCTCAGGGAATATCCAACTACCTGTTTGTGCCCACACTTTTAACAGATAACAGCCTCATTGTTGTTTCTTTCTTATGCTTAAAACCATTGGAATTAATAGGTATTCAAAGTGTGTATACATTTTGGGGGGACACCCTATATATCTCTAGTCAGTGATGAAAGAAACCAACAGCAGATTTGGAACCCCCAGAGAGGGAACCTCGCTCACTCCCCACATGTCTCCCCACTTCACTTTCCACCTTCGTGGGCAGCAGGAGAATCAACGTTTTCTCTCATTAATTCGGAAAAGCACGTCCTGTCACCCGCTGCCCAGCAGGAGTGCACTAGGCCCCAAGCAAGCGAGGCTCAGTCAGGGCAGCCTTCGCTCATGGTGCTGGCACCCAAAGTGCACATTCCTCCTCTACAGTCGCCCCGACTATCCCACTGTTTTACTGAGAGGACGGAATTCCTTTCCACCTCTGGGTTTTTTATCTTGAACGCTGACCGAAGACACCTCAGAGAGGGCCGCCCGCGCCCACCAGGTGTGTCTGTCTGCATCTGCTCCCGCCTCGGCACCTGCATTAACCCCCTATAGGTGATCTCGTAGCTGCACTGGCCTCCGTGGGAACAGGGCATCACTACTCCGCCCTCTCACTGTCATCTCACAGGCGCCCACCCTCAGCACCCAGAACACCCAGACACTCTCCAAAGGACATGAGCGCATCAGAGGGGATGTGTGCACATCCTGTGGGGGTGTTAGGCATGCTGGGTTGATGGAAGTGCGGTGGAGAGGCGGGGGGAACTTGTGCATGCCTTGGTTTGCAACTGTTGCAGGTGCGGGAGGTTGACAGTGCGCTGGGGGATGTTTGCACACC
>NW_005872063.1:62218-63865 GCF_000147115.1 Myotis lucifugus
TACTTCAGCTCAGCCTTCAGGCTCCGCTTGGCGCGCTCACAGCTGTCACCACCGCCATGTGGGGAGTACAGGTCGCCCTCTGCCGGCCTGCCTCCCCTGTCCAGAGGCTCTCTGCACTGCTCACCTACCCAGAGTGACTGGGTCTGGGAGGAAGTCAGGCGTCCTGCCCTGCCCAACCCCAGCCGATCCGCCCCTGTGCAAGCTGCCACCCTGCCGGAAAGGTTCATGGATCCGGGTTCCGGGACCACGGACAGCCTAAAGCGCTGCCCCCCGCCCGGCAGGGTCACAGATCCATGTCTTGGTCCCGTGTACAGCCTCAAGCACTGCCGCCCTGCCCACCAGGACATGGATCCGGGTCCCAGACCGCGGACAGCCTCAAGTGCTGCCCCCCGCCCTCCAGGTCACAAAACCAGGTCCGAGACCATGGACAACCTCAAGCGCTGCCCCCCTCCTGGCAGGGTCACAGATCCGGGTCCGAGACCACAGAGAGCCTCAAGCGCTGCCCCCGCCCGGCAGGGTCACAGATCCTGGTCTGAGACCACGGACAGCCTCAAGCACTGCCCCCCGCCCTGCAGGGTCACAGATCCAGGTCCAGGGACAGTGGACAGCCTCCCGTGGTGCCCCCCGCCCAGCAGGTCACAGATCCGGGTCCCGGACCACGGACAGCCTTCCCCGCTGCCGCCCACCTTCAGTATGCAAATGAGCCACCATCTTGTTGCTTCAGGGTGGGGGTCCCCACTGGGGTGCCTAGCCAGTCTGGGTGAGGGGCTGAAGGCCATTTTCAGTCAGGCTGGTGGATGACTGAAGCTCCAAACCTCTCCTTTTTTTCTTTTTTTTTTTTATTCTGGGATTTATTTACCTTCTATGGCTGTCACTGGAGCTGAGAGCCGGCTTTAGCTCTGAGGCCGGCTCCAACTCTGAGGCCTCAGCTGCTGAAAGCAGGTATCTGGGTTTGTTTAGCTCCTATAATTGAAACACTGTTGCAACTCCAGCTCTGAGGCCCGGCTAGCTGAAAGCACATTACTGGGGATTGTTTAGCTTCTATAATTGCAACATAGTTGCTTAGAGTGCAGCTCAGAGGCCTGCAGCGGCAGGCGGGGAACCTTGGCTTCCTCCATCACTGGAGCAACAAGACTCCTGTTCGCTTCAGCTGCCTGGCTGCCGGCCGCCATCTTGGTTGGCAGTTAATTTGCATATCGCCCTGATTAGCCTATGGGAAGCGTGTCAGAGGTACGGTTAATTACCATGTTTGTCTATTATTAGATAGGATAGGATAGAGCCAGTCTTACACCCTGCAAAGACTGGCTCTCATTATAGCAATATTAAATTCTCTAAAACATAATTTTAACACCTTTACAGAGTAACTCACTACAAGTCTTGTTGCTCTTAGTCCAACTAGAAACATTCTCTATATCTCTGCCCATTCATATTCATGGTCCTTTTATAGTTATTATGGGTGTGTACACACAATTTGGTATTCTTCCTTTTCTGTAATGTGATTTAACCAAATTTTTTCTATTTCCTCAGTCATCTTTATTTTAATGATGTTTATTATATCATTAGAGTATATCATTTTGGTACACCACAGTTAGCTTCTATATTTCTGTAATGTTGGAATCTTAGCTTTCTTCCAGTGTTTTACTGGCA
>NW_005872063.1:64118-73442 GCF_000147115.1 Myotis lucifugus
ACATTATTTCCTCAGGATAAGTTTTATTACTTGGTCAGGGATTAGGCATATTTATGATTTTTTCAATAAAGTACCATTTTGCCCTACAGAAAGGCTAGCTCCCTTTACATTGCTATCATAAATATGTGAGCATGTGTGCTTTCTGGACCCTTGCAGGCTGGCCATTTTATCACTTTTTAAAACTTTTTCTAATTCTTTCTTAGGTACAGAATGAAACTTCCAGGTAGGTTTAATTTGAAGTTATTTTACTGACAAGTTTGAATAAAAGTTTAAAAAGTCATGATTTAAAATCATGTTTCTTCTCGTATGAACTCTTTTAATTATTTATACTTTTAAGTTATTGAATTTTTGTGTTTATATACAAACACTTCTTCCATCCTTCTAAATTTTTAAATCTCAGCTTTATTGGTATTCATTGCATCAGAGGTAAAACTATCTTAGTCATAAATCTGTCCATCTTTTTTATTTCTATTCCATCAAGAGTGAAAAAGTGATTTCCCCTTGTGATAGTCTATTCACATAGGTGGGAGTGCGTTTCTTTTGATTTTTAAGTATTTAATATTTAATCCACCTGAAATCTTTTAGAGAATATGATGAAAAGTGTAGGTCTTTTTTTAATATTCCCATTATTGATATTCTTCTATGCCAAGGATCTCAAATTGGTTACCAGTACATTTTAATGACTGCTAGAACAAATTCATTTGAATCAGGAATATTATTTGATGTTTTTGTTCATTTATGTTCCCATATAAAGTAAAAATTACATTAATTTAAATTTGAAACTACATTATATTTTAATTTTATAAAGCATCTTCTTTCTCATTGTGTTATATTGTAAGCCAGAAGACACCTTAATCAATAAGCCAAATTTATTTGGAGTCCTGTTCATTTTCACTAGCAGGCCCAGAGGAACTCTTGCTTCTCAAATTCTGGGGCCCAATATGGTGGAAGTCTTTTCAATTTATATGTTTTTCAGCTCTTTGTTTCCCAAATTTGGAATGAGACTTCCGGACTTTCTGAGAAAAGGTCCTGTTTGCTGAGACAGGGCCATGAGACCATATCTCAAGGCTTGGCCTGTTGTCAGCACTGACAACTCTGTCTGGGGCATATTTTATGGCCTCTCTGGAATGGGGAGTAGTCTTATTTTCCCTATTATTTAAGGGAGCAAATGTTTACAGAAGCCAGAATAGCAGGGTTAACATTTTAAACAGCAGTTTTTACCCAAGATGGAGGTTACTATACTTCAATTGAGGCTGGTCACCTGAATTTAATAATGAACCAGGCTGAGTTGAAGCTGAGTGCAGCCCTGGTAAGGCTCAGTCTACCTCCATTTTACTCCTGTCTCTTCAGGATTTTCAGCAGAAATCCTGCTGGTAAATCCAGTAATTCTAATCTGTTTCACAAGATTTCTGAAGGCTCTGTTCTTCTTTCAGTGGTTTTCTGTTTCTATTTTGAAACTCCAGTCTCTTGCAGCCCCAGAATCTGATAGACCCCCCAAGGTCCGGAATGATGAGCCTCTGGCCATGCCCAGAATCAGCGAATGACCCGGGGTAAAGTGGCTCAGGAGCCAGCTCTCCTTCCCCAAGTGTCTTCCTCTGTGGAGGCTGAGCCTCTCCAGTTCTTGATGATTCAGCAGCTCTCCTCTGCCTTACACAGATTGTTACAGGGGGTGGGACTGAGCCATGGAAGGGTTACAGAATGTTACAGAATGTGCTAAGGGGAGGAAATGAAACATGAGAAACTGAATGTGCTGGGAGGGGGGACTGACGTATGGAGAAGGATTGTGTCAGGGTTAGGGACCATGGCAGAGAAAAATTGCTAGATTGTCTTAGAAAAACAATGTGTTATGATATGCTCCAGCCAGGTGTGACTCCGTTTACCTCCCCTTTGTGTTTATGAACTTTCTGTGAACTTCTAAGGAACAGCTAATGAAATGCTTTGTATTTTTTTAACACTGTTTTGCTATAAAAGATCATAGTGCACACTTGGTCTCTGCCACATGCTGCAAACCTTCCCAGAGGGGGAAGGTGCGGGCTGTGGTCAGCTGGCCAGCTTAATAAAGGCTCTTAAATTTAAATTCTGAGTCGGTGGTCTATCTCGCTGAGCCAACCCATAATAGGTGTAATCGCCTTAACCCTGCCACATTGTTACCCTCTTTACAGGATGGAGACACCCACAATTGTGTTTTACTTACTGACCACCTTCTTACTCCTAGGAATGACTTATAGGAAACTCTTATTAATAATGCTGACTTAACTTGGTTCACAGATGGATCTTATCTAAAGGATGAACAAGGACATTTCCGAGCTGGATATGCAATAACTTCCATGGTGGATATAATTGAAAGTTCTTATCTGCCTGAAATCAGATCTGCTCAGCAAGCCGAACTCATTGCTGTAACTCGGGCTTGTCAATTGGCCAAAGGACAAGTAGCTAATATTTACACAGATAGTCGCTATGCATTTGGTGTAGCTCATGACTTTGGAATGTTATGGAAGCAGCGAGGCTTCTTGACTTCTTCTGGGCAGCCCATAAAAAATGGAAAACTGGTTGCAGAATTTTTAGATGCCATACAGCAACCAAAACAATTGGCAATTATAAAAATCCCAGGGCATTCTAAAGCCACCACCATGGAAGCAAAAGGAAATCATTTTGCTGATGCTGCAGCTAAACAGGCAGCATTGAATAGTCAAGCTATCCAGACCCAAGAATGTTCTTTACTTCCTATTAAATTAATAAAAGATTTTCTTTTACAGTTTCAACACATAGCCACGGAAGACGAAAAGAGAATATGGCAACAAAAAGGGGGAACTTTTGAACCAGACAGACAGATATGGGTTGGACCCAATCAGAAACCTATTTTACCTGTAGGAGCCCAACTTCCTGTACTTCAGCATGTACATGAGCTAACACACTGGGGTCCTGAAAAGATGATTTCATGGATTAACAATATTACTGGAAACCTTCTCCTATAGTGGCTCATAAAGTGTATAGCAAATGCTCTATCTGTCCAAAATATAACCCAGGAAAATCACTCCATGGAACCCAAGGACATTTCCCACTTCCTTTGGGCCCATTTGAGATATGGCAATTGGATTTTATCCAAATGCCATCATCTCAGAGTTACAAATATATATTATTCATGATTTGTATGTTTTCTCACTGGGTTGATGCCGAAGTCCATTTATTGTCTTCACTAGCTGAGTATAGACAGAGACCCCCAAAAGTTAGTAACCTTGAAACCCTAGCAAAGGTCAGGGCTGTGCACCACCCAGTTAATCTAGACAATGGTAGCTGAAGCAATCTCCCTACCTTTATTCATGTAAATAGCTGAAGCAACCTCCCTGCCTTTAATCATGATAGTATCTGTGTGTCATTGAAACCTCCTTACCCTAGCGCTACCCCAGATCAAATAAAAGGTTGGAGCGGCCTGAGCATCTGTGGAAGTTCCTCTCCTTGAGTTGGACTTGCCTGCCTGGCTCCCCAACATTTCCAAATTGTCTCTTGTCTCTTTTCTCTCTCATAGTCTGAATCTATGACTCCAGGCAAAACAGTTAATCCTTTCAGAGTGTTTCCACTCCTCCCTAAAATCAATCCTAAAGTTCCTGGTGGCACAGGTCCCCAGATTCCTGTAGGAAGAGCTTGCCGAGCCATATCGGGGGTCAAAGTGACCGCTATAGTACTGTTAAGATCTAGGCCTGAGCTCCCTGGAGTGGCCCGAATCAGAGAGTCCACTGTGGGCTTTGCAGGGCAGATCTCCCCTTTTATTGACGGGGCTGGGGGTGGCCCCTCTGGCCGTTTCCCTGCGGTTGGCCATACCCTGTGTTTTTATCTAACGGCCGCCTATTTTTATGAAATTTCGATTTACAATGGCTGGCACAATGGTAGCCCTTCTGGCACCTAGGACACTGAGAGGTTGGATCTGTGTTGATCGGCTCAGGAGGCAGGAAGTTCTCGCCTTTCCCTAGAGCGCCTCCTTGTGTCCTTCTTAGTTGCCTGCATTCGATTCTAAAATGTCCTGGTTTTCCACAGTTATAACACCTTTTATTTTCTATGGTTGCAGCGGCAGCGAGTAAGTTCGCTTGAAAAGTACCTGACCCCACATTCTGACATGCTCGAATCATTTCTGTAATGGTACTACCTTTTTTCAGAGGTATCAGGCATTTCTTACAATCATCATTGGCGTTTTCATAAGCTAATTGCTGAATTAAAATGTCTCCTGCTATCTCATGTTGAATCTGTCGTCTCACTGCTCCAGTGAGACGAGCCACAAAATCAGAAAATGATTCTAAAGGCCCCTGTATACATTTACTAAAAACTCCCTCAGAGTCCCCTTTTGCTGGTAAAGTCCACCAAGCTTTCCTTCCACAAGCTCTAATTTGCTCATATGCCAGTTGCACATAATTCAACTGGGTTCGCATGTCATTGTATTGTCCCAGTCCTGCTAGCATTTCATAAGTTATTTGAGCATTCAGCCCGTGGTTTATATGGGCTTGCTCCTGGCATTTCTCCAAGAATTCTCCCTTCCATAGTAAATAATCTCCTCCATCCAGAGTTGCACATGCTAGAGAATACCAATCGTGAGGAATTAAGAAAGTTTCAGAAATATTATTCATAATTTCTCCTGTAAAAGGAGTTAGCTGTTGGACCATTTTGGACTACACTTCCACATAAGGCCTTTATCATTTTAAAGTCAATTTTTACATGCTGTCTTATTATCTGATTTGGTAGCTGTGGGTCAGCTACCTCTATGATAGGGAAAGCAAGCCTTTCTTCCACCGGCATTTCCCTCAATCCTTCTCTGATGGCTTTTTGCACAGGTGATTCCATTAATGAAGAATTAAGCATTTCAGAATTAGGATGTGCAGGTGGAGGTGGAGAGGGCCATGAAGGCCATTCCTCTAATTCCTTTAAAAGATTAAGGGATAGTGTTTGTTTGTTTTTAAATAGGTAATAACACCTATGAAATTCAAAGGCATGAAAGTATGCAGCAAAGAGTCTCCCTCCACTGCATCTAGCTAGCTAGTTGCCCTGTTGGAAGGGAATACAATGCAAAAAATACTATGATGCTGCAACAAATAGCCTTGCAATAGATTATTCCTCACTTTTATCTGTATGACAAATTCCTAGCAGTGGGATTGCTAGGTCAAGGATATGTGCACTTATAATTTTTATATTATTGCTTCTTATGTATCTTTCCAGAGCTACTCTAAACATATCAAACACATGTAAATATGGAAGAATGTCTTTTATTTGGACAGACTCGTATTTTCTCCTGAATTACAGTCTACAATGATCAGAAGGCTCCTGCCAATATTAAAAGTTAGAAATTCCTTTGTATTGGAAATTTGAAAACATTTGCTCCATTTTTTTTTAAGCTTCCAGTGTTGATGTTGAGAAATCTGAAACCATTCTGATTCTTCATCCTTTTTTAATTTTCTTCCCTCTAAAATTTTGTTCTCAGTGATTTTGAAATTTCCCCATGATATGCCCTGGGATTGCTCTTTTTTTCTTCTTCTTCTTCTTCTCCTTCTTCTTCTTCTTCTTCTTCTTCTTCTTCTTCTTCTTCTTCTTCTTCTTCTTCTTCTTCTTCTTCTTCTTCCTTTTTTTCCCCCCTATTGTACTGAGCACTAAGGCATTCATCTGGAAATCCCTGTCCTTTAGTTTGGAGATGTTTTCTTGAATGATTTCATTGTTAAGTTCTCTGGTTCCTGATCTCTTTGTTTCTGGAATTACTATCAATTAAACATTGGGCCCTTTGAACTGGTCTTCTAGTTTTATCTTTGTTTTCTATTTTTCATTTTAGTTTTTACTTTCTGAAATTTCCTCAATTTTATCTTTTTTTCCATTTCTATTATACTTCTTAACTTCAATCCCCCTTGTTTTCTTCTTAAATGTTCCTTTCTTATAGAATTTTCTTACCAATAGTAGTTTTTCTTTAACCTTTATGTTCTGAGTTAGAGGCATTCCTTGAATGTCTGATAGACTTTGGTTGTCTGTTCTCAGAAGTCTAAGCAGCATTTGGAAAGCTCTGAGCTAGTGAATGGGGCTTATTTACTTTTTCACTGTAGGTGCTTCAGTGGACTGTATTGGGGAACCTCTATTGTCAGTATCTTTAAGTAAAATTTTCTCTTGATCTGGACAGGTCCATAGTCGCAATTTCCAACCTCTTGTTTGGAGAGTAAACGTCTGCTACTATTTGGGGAGCAAAATGGGAAAGGGGGCTTTGGGAAGGATCATCTCAGGATTTAGGATTTAGTATACATTTGGCCACTGACTCTCCTCTTTTTGCTACAGCACCCAGGATCTCGCCTGTGCCTGGTATCCTGCTTAGAGAGCCTCTATTTTACCTTCTATGGAAAATAGCCTCCAGAGTTCCACTGGGGTTGGTGAGGGGTTGTCCTGAGCAAGGAGGGTGAGGAGAGTATCTAGGGGTTTAAATGTTCTTAAATGGTTTTCTTTCTATCATTTTAGCACCTGCCCTTCCTCTCTGCTTCACTGTTAGCTCCAGAGGCACGCATGTTATCAGTTCCTGAGCCTTTTGAGGGTAAAGCAGGTTGGTTCTTGGCTTTCTTCCCACTTTCTAGCTTAAGGTTAAAGTATCTGTAGGCATTATCATAGATCCATCTGCTTTCTAGCTTCTAAAATGCGTTTGCTATCATCTCCTATTCTCACTGTTCTTAAAGACTTGTATATTCTTTTAAATTTCTTTCCTAGGATTTGAGGAGGAAGCAAAATTAGATGCATATGTTCAATCTTAACCCTGAACCCAATTTTAAAAATGTTAATGAAGTTAAATGTATTTATCTTTGCCTCTATCATTTGTGCTATTTTTATATATATAGCAGAGGCCTGATGCATGAAATTCCTGCACTGGGGGGATTCCTTCAGCCCAGCCTGCGCCCTCTCGCAGTCCAGGGCTCTTGCAGTCTGGGACCTCTCACTCCTTACCACCCACCTACAGCGGAGGGGGGAGAGGCTCCCGCCGCCACCACTGTGCTTGCCAGCCATGAGCCAAGCTTCTGGCTGAGCAGCGTTCCCACTGTGGGAGCGCACTGACCAGCAGGGGGCAGCTCCTGCATTGAGCGTCTGCCCCCTGGTGGTCAGTGCTCATCATAGTGACCGGTCGTTCCACCAGTTGTCCTGCCATTTGATCGATTTGCATATTAGGGTTTTATTATATAGGATATATTAGAAGGGTTGCTGTTGTTTTATGTACAAAAAGATAGCCTTCTGTTATAAGGTTGATGTCTTGAATGACCCATTCATGAAAATTCACTTAGTCCAGCTTAATGAAGCCTATGTCCTCACATACTGATGGAAACACTGGCTACACATGTTGAGGCCATATTTCCAGATCAGACCATGGCGGTTTGAACAGATGCGGTAAAAATGAGAACCATGGCCAAATTTCCTCAGAAGGCTCCAGTAGAGTTATTGGTGACCCATCTTGCTCTCTCTGTAGCAATGAGGCAAAAGTTTTTCTCAATATAATTTTGGTATTATCTTATTTAACCCTGGAAAGTAGGAAGGCAGGAATCATTGTCTTACTTTTAAAAATGAAGAACCAAGGCTCTGAGAGTTTAAATGACTTGTCCAAGTTTATACAAGTAACACATTAGTTCTTGAGTCTGGACTAAATCCAGGTCTACTAACTCTAGGACAATACTAAGTGATGCCACTTCTTGATATTCTAAAACTAGTTTTATTTCTTTTTGTTTTTATTTCAAATTTTTTATTGTATTTACATCTTGAATTTTTATTGCCTTTTAGTCTGATTTGCACACCAATCTTTTTCCTTATTAATATGTTGGTCTTATATTGATTACTGATAGAAAAATAGTGATGAACTTAAATCCCTCGATTGCCTGGCAGCAAAGAACAATCTTAAGAAAATAAGTTCTAGATATTATTTGTTTATGTGGTTTCCTGAACCTCAGGCCTTACCTGTATAATAGTAGTCCTCTGGGTCTTTGTATACTGCAATAAGAGAGCATGACAGAAAGATGAACCCAAGGAGGGAGATTTTGTGAAAGTGATACCTGAATGGCGAGCTGAGGTTCTCCCCCAGGATCGTGTCTCACAAAGCTAAAGAATGAAATCAAAGACCAGAAGATTTAAGCAAAAGCATGGAAAATGTATTGCAAGCATATTCAGACTCTCTGCACAGGAAGGGGACCTAATAATGGGTTGCCACTGAAGCCTTTTAGTCTAGGGCAGTGGTCGGCAAACTACGGCTTGGCAAACCGAGGCTCGCGAGCCACATGCGGCTCTTTGGCCCCTTGAGCATAGCTCTTCCACAAAATACTAGCTCTTCAACAAAATACTGACTTCTGCGCATGGGCCACGAAGTTTCAATCACACTGTACGTGCGTGCCTGCACGTGGTATTTTGTGGAAGAGCCTCACTCAAGGGGCCAAAGAGCCGCATGTGGCTCGTGAGCCGTGGTTTGCCGACCACAGGTCTAGGGGATTATATATGTTACAAGCCTACTCTATATCTAACCGTGTGGCCACCTGATTGATCCCCTCAATTATTCTTGCCTAGCAACGAACCTGGACTACGCCTATTCCTACGCCTCAGTTCACCTTATTGTTGCAGCCTTTCCCTGGTTTCACATATCTCCAACTCTGAGTCTAAAAACATTGTTATTTCTGCAAGGTTGGTTTCTATGGTTAGGCTTGCTCATTGCCGTGTCTGCCCCTGACAACGTTCCATCTGCTTTTGTTTTCTACTGGCCCCTGCCCTATCTGCCTGCATGTCAATCTAACTCCTCTCAAAAGTCAAAGTTATTTATTTGATGGGCCTTAGTTATCTATACTAATAAAAGGGTAATATGCTAATTAGACTGGGAAACCAAACATCTTCTGGACATCTGACTTCCTTCTGGACAAAGCCATGGTGGTGGGGGCCGAGGCGGAGGCAATTAGGGGCGATCAGGCTGGCAGGGGAGTGCAGTTGGGAGCCATCAGGCCTGCAGGGCAGGGCAGTTGGGGGCCATCAGGCTGGCCAGGAAAGGCAGTTGGGAGCTATTGGGCCGGCAGGGGAGGGCAGTTGGGGGCCATCAGGACGGCAGGACAGGGCAGTTGGGGGCCTTCAGGCCAGCAGGGAAGGGCAGTTGGGGGCCATCAGGTTGGCAGGGGAGCGGTTAGGCGGTGATCAGGCTGGCAGGCACGCAAGTGGTTAGGAGCCAGCAGGCCAGATTGTGAGAGGGATGTCTGACTGCCAGTTTAGGCCCCTGTGGGATGGGGCGTAAACTGGCAATCAGACAATCCTGAGGGGTCCTGGATTGGACAGGGTGCAGGCTGGGCTGAGGGACACCCC
>NW_005872063.1:73565-75404 GCF_000147115.1 Myotis lucifugus
CCCCCCCCCCCCCGCCAACTGTGCACAAATTTTGTGCCCGGGACCTCTAGCAGAATTATAATTTTAGGTAAAAAGGTCAATAGTTAAGTAATAAAGGGCTTCAAAGAAATAAATTACTGTGTTTAAAATGCCTTTCTAAACAAGATAAGGAAAATAAAGGAGGAGATTATTTAATTGTGGGGGCTACAAAAATAATATAAACAATAAGGGAGATGAAGCAAACATCTTTTAAAATTGTTATTCACTCTAATTACAAGATTCCCTTCCTATGTTTACTAATAGTTGTGGGGAAAACCAAGATTCATATGAGAAAATGGAAAAAACAGGGTATCCAAAAAAAACTATATACACATGTTGAATAATTATTCATTCCAATGGGTTAAATCTGAAAAGCAAGAAACATCTCTTGTGCTATCAGCTCATAAGTAAATTTTGGGGGAACATCCTGTATTTACTGATCTCTGTTCCTCATTCCTGGCACTCAGTTCCTAAAACCCTTGTAATTTCTTAAGTGAAAACAGCATTAGGAGCAACTTTTGTTTTAAAATTTGACCTCAGTTCCTGACACAAAAGTTCTTAAATAACTTGGAATTTCCTGGGTTTGGTAATGTCTTTTGTTCAAATGAGGTGACTCATGGTGAGCTCCTAAATGGGGGCTGGTCATCAGGGAGACCAAGTCACAATTAGAAACTAGATATTCAAGGGTTTATTCCAGGAAAAAGAGAGAACTGCAACCCAGAACATGCAGCCATGGCAAATTCACCACAACAAATAAAGAGGAAGGTCTTATATGGATGGTAAAAAGAAGGCTGTTGTGATAACTAGAGTTCTTACTTAGCTTCTTGACTAACATAGGAATGAGAGTTCCCTCTATAGGCCTTCCAGATTCCAATCTGGTTGAGGTCAACTATTAATTTTTTTTTATATAACTTTCAGCCCCATGCTCTATTCTCCAGAAAGGGAAAAGGGATTGGAATTGACTTAATTATTGATCGTGCCTATGTGATGAAGCCTCCCTAAAAATCCAAAGGTATAGCCCTGGCTGGTGTTGCTCAATGGTTAGAGTGTTGACCTGAGCATCAAAGGGTTGCAGGTTTGATCCCTGGCCCCAGTTAGGACATGTGCAGGAGGCACATCAATGTTTCTCTCTCTCTCCTCTCTCTTCTCTCTCTCTATCTCTCTCCCTCCCTCCCACCTTTCCTCCCTCCCCGGCCCTTCCTTCCACTCTCTCTCTAAAAATCAATATCATGCTGTTGTTGTTGTTGTTGTTGTTAACCCTCACCCAAGGATATTTTGACTTTTTTACTCAAGACTTCTGTGTTTTACTGCTGAAGTAGGAGTACAGCAAAATAAATTGGGGAGTCCTTGAATAACAGCACCAAAGGAGACAGGAGACAGCAGTTTACATCGTAAGTAAGAGTCTACCTTACCTAAGGAAAAGGAGCTCTTCCATACTCCAACCTGGCTCATTAGAATTCTACACTGGAATTGGGAGCCAAGGCCCAGGTAGTTATCTGAGCATTATTTAACATTGTTTTGTTCTCTAGGACTATATTTCCTTCAAGAAATCCAGGGAGTAATGTCAATGAAGGTAGATTATGGTCTTTGCAACTCATATTCCAATCATATATTTATCTAGAGATGTAACTACCCTATTTTGACATGACATATATGTAAAAACAACATTAAAATACAATTAAAATGACATATAAGGTATTTAATGACACGTAAGGGGAAAATGATACATATAGTACAGAACTCAGTCATTAAGATTGTTTGCAGAAAAATTAATAACATGAGAAAAATACTTGTAATGTTAAATGAAAAATGTAGATACAT
>NW_005872063.1:75504-105813 GCF_000147115.1 Myotis lucifugus
AAAGAAACTAGAAGGGAATACATAAGAATACTGGCAGTGGTTTCCTCGAAGTATTGGAATTATGGGTGATGGAGTTTGGTGAAGATTTTTTAAATGTATTTCTGTACTCTTTAAATGTGCATGTGCTTTATTTATGATAACATAAATACTTCTTAAATGTCTGCAACTCTTGAAAAGTAATGTTTCAAGATAAGTATGCTGCTAAATATTTTAAGAATTTACCTCATTCTAATATAAGGGATGAATCTGAAAGGACACCATCTATAAAAGAGATGAGATATGTTCTGTGTCAGTGTAGGTAGGACAGTGATCAGCAGGTAATAGACACAGAAGAATAGATTTCAACTCAGTATAAGCAAGAGTTTTTTGATACTTAGAGCTGTCCTGGAATGGGATACAATAGGTTCTCTCAAGATGCTGTGCACTGGAAGTGGTCAAGCAGAGCCAGAGGGCTTTTTGCCCTAGCAGATGGTGAAGGTAGAAAGATGAGGAGACAGTGTCAGTGATGGCGAACCTATGACACACGTGTCAGAGGTGACACGTGAACTCATTTTTTTGGTTGATTTTTCTTTGTTAAATGGCATTTACATATATAAAATAAATATCAAAAATATAAATCTTTGTTTTACTATGGTTGCAAATATCAAAAAATTTCTATATGTGACACGGCACCAGAGTTAAGTTAGGGTTTTTCAAAATGCTGACACGCCGAGCTCAAAAGGTTCGCCATCACTGGACTAGATGATCTCTAGTGCCCTTTTCACTGCTAACATTTTATCAATTTGTCATTCATTCACTTATTCATATGACCTCCAAGATGGTCCCCAATCATCCTTGCCTACTGATGGCCATGCCTTGTTTAATACCTCCCACATTGAAGGAGCTGATTCATGGAACAGGATATTGTAGAAAGGAGGGAGTAGACTTCAGAGGCTAGGCCACAAAAGATATGGTGGTTTCCGCCTTCTCTTTCCTGAGTTGCTCACTGTGGAATAAGTCAGCTGCCACGTCATGAGGACAGTAAAGCAGCCTGCAGAGAGGCCCATGTGGAGAGGAAATGAGGATTCCTTGCCAACAACCAGTAAAAACTTGCCAGCTATTAGAGTGATTCCCCTTGGAAGCAGATCGTCCAGCCCCAGCAAAGCCTTCAGATGACTGCATCCCCAGCCTTCAACTTCACTGCAACTTCACGACAAACCTAAGTCAGAACAACTCAGTAAAGCCATGCCAGAATTCTTTACCCACAAGGACACTAAGTTTGGCAGTAATTTGTTATGTAGCATTAGATATCAATACAACACATTTTTACCTGATTTGTTTCACAACAAATTTGACATAATATTCTTTGATTCAGTCACTCTATTGCTAATAAGAGTTTCTTAAGGAGGCAAAATCCTGAGCTGCACAATAGCAGCCTATTCATTTAATAGTCTGGTTTAGCTCAACACAGTTGGGGGTCTTAACACATTCCAATAAGAACAATGACAACTTGGCTTTAGAATGATTCATCTTATTTCTTTTCCAATAGAAGAAAAAGAAATGTGTCTGTAGTTGTGGCTATAATTGTGTCATTTATATTTCTCAGCTTCTACCCATCAATATGCTCAGAAGAAAGATATGCTAGAAATTGCAAGAAAGCATTTTAAAAGGCTTTTTTTCAGCATTATAATACCTAGCATGGAGATTTGTTTTATCTGTTTAAACAAACCAAAGGCAAAGACAAAAATTCTATGAATTGTTCTCATAAATAGATGACTAAATCACCTCTAAAGTTTTTTTTAATCCCATGTTTTAACATCTGAAAGTTATAAGATATTCTGGGTAAGCTTGATTATCAAAGAATACCACAAATAAATTTGGATGTTGTATATCATCTGTGACAGAGTCAAACAGATCTATGGAATTGTAAGGGTTCTTTGGTGGAGGCGTAACTATTCCTTCACGTCCAAGTGTGTAGACTCCTGTAAGTACTCGTACAACATAAATATGTTTCCTCCCATTGCTGTCTGGTCTGGAGTATTTATCATCAGCGGAATAACTGGCATCAACAGCAAAATAAGTTCCTTTTCCATAGGCTACAGCTGCAGAGAGAAAGATAAAACCCTTCATAAGAACATAAAATTATCACAGTGTACAGAACCATACCCAAACCTAAAAATTAAATAAAATTTTAATGCAGCTCTTGGTCACCACAGCCACTTTTTATCATTTCTAAAATTCCCTTCATCTGTCCTGGAAAGGTTGCCAGTCTCCTTTTGGGTGAAACAGAATGAGCTCTATCCTGACAATGACAGTATGGCTGCCATCTAGGGCTACACTGCTTGGGTATGAATAGTCAACATTAGAACATCCATTCACCTCGTTCTGACCAGTAAGATTACTTGCTTCCTTACCATTCTTCCCAGCATAACTGCGATTAAAGCCGTGCTGATTGACGTGTGGCACAGAGTGTGCATCTGTCCCATGGAAGAGGATTTTCTCATTATCTATATGGCCATTCTTGATGTCCATGTGCTTTTTCTTTATCTGGTAGCTCTGCCAGAGAAATTCATTCTGTATCTTCTCAATCTACAAATGACAAAGAGCAAAACATTTGAATATGACCATAAAGCTCAATGTAGTGTTTGCTGCGGCCTTTAAGCAATATAGAGGAGGAGGAGAAGGAGAAGAAAATGCAAATAAACAGCAAATTTAGAGTGGGTACTGACAAGAGAGAAAAATTCTGAGATGTTCTAAACTGAATTACAATGGGCTGGTCTGTGGAAGACCAAACAGCTAACAAGATTGCTCTCATTCCTGAGTATATGTTGGACTGTGAATTCACTTCTAAGCGGCCATTGCTGAGATTATCTAAAGGAGAGAATAGCCAGGCACCACCAAACCCCAGGAGCCTCAGCTTCTTATTTACACATTTACTTTCCAGATTGTTGCTCACCATGAATCTGAATGAGCAGACACTCTGCCTGACCAACTCTGTGCCTATCTCAGAACTAGTCCGGCTTCATCTTTCCCCACACTCTTTCTCTACCTACAGCCAATGTACACTCTTTCAAACTAGTACTTACATCTTCTTCCCCCTACTTGATGCAAAATCCTCGGTGACTCCAGGAGGGTGAGCCTGCTATATTTTCCACCTGGCACTGCTGCAGGAGGTTTAGACTTCACACCTCAGGACCTGGTCATTTTTCTTGGTAGCAATGACCCAAAAAGCCCTTTCTTTTCAAAAGACTTTCAGCCGTGGAAGTTACAAATTTTCTTTAACAGTAGCTATTTTTAGAAAAGGGGCAGCCTAAAAGCATCTGTATGTTATAATACTACTTATTATTGGTATCTATTTTACATAAAAGAACTTAAAATTTATATTAAAATGTTTACCTGGAATTCCTAGAAATTTATTGACATTCAAACACCTACTCATTTGTAATCATTTAATAATTATTTCCATAATTCCTTCTGATCTCCCAATCATATTCTTTCTTCATTGCTCCAATTATGGTCACAGATCACCTCATAACTGCCTAATTTAATGACTATTTCTTTCCAGAGATATCAACAGCATTTTAAACCATGAACCATCCTCTCCTTGGAACTTTGTTCTTTAACTTTTTTTCAGGAAATCATTCTCTGTTGGTTCTCATTCCTTCTAGAAAATGAATTTAGTTCACTAATCATCTATTGAACATCTAGTATGAATCAAGCACTGTGTTGGGTCTCTGCCCTTAAAACACTTTCAGTCTAGAGGGAGAGAAAGACAAGAAAACAGATCACCACCCCTCACTGTGAGAAGGGATGGATTAGGAGAACATACACAGAGTAGGAAAGCATCAGAAAGAGATCCAGATAATCTACTCTCGGGGGAGAGTAGGAAATCTGAGCAAATGGTGTTCTGGAAAGAAAGACAAAAGAAGGATCGAAGAAGAAGGGAGTGGACAACTGTAGCAGATATTTAGGGGAAGCCAAGTGATAAAGGCAGAGGGAAAGTTAAAAGCCTCATGATGAAGATTTGGAATAGGAAATGCATGAGGAGGTTGACTGGAGGAAGCAAGGGAGGATTCCAGGTACCTGAAGGGTCCAACTAAGGTTGGAGATCATGAATTAGTAATGATTTTACTTAGCAGCAGCAGGAGAGAAGGTAGGTTATAGAATTAATCCAAAGTTGGTGTTTTTCAAAATGGGTATGATAGAAGGACAAGAGCCAAGAACATTACAGAAATTGGGTAAACAAATTAAAGCGAGGTTCCAGTACTCTCAACAGCTTTGAACATAATGAAGCATCTCCTCCTTTAAATATGTCCCTTCCACAATCTCTCTTTACTGGTTCTTCTTTCTCAGGAATTTTTACTCATTCCTTCCATAGGTATTGTGTCCCACAATATACTAAGTACGGGAATGCAGAGATGAGTAGGAGGTGATTCCTACCTTACAAAGTCCGCAGTCAAACAGGGGAGCCAGGCATGTGCTAAGTTACCAAAGCACAATTTCATAAGTGCTCTAATGTAGTTAAGTACACAGTTTTATGGAAGAACCAGCTAGATTTTAAATTACTAGGCTGTCACACCCTGCTCTGATACCTATGGTATGATAAGGACCTTCTAATAAACTCCTACACTTCACTGGCTACTATTTTTATGCAGCATAGTGAATGGACATTGTAGAATCTCTGAACATCTATTCCACTTCATCCCCATTATGGAGCAACTTCTGGTTTGGGTGAAGTTGGCCCTCCTTATAGTTCTAGAATGGAGCCCAATTGGGTTAAATAAATCTCATGATGGGTTCCAATAGCCCAGGTCTAAGGCAATCAGTATATAGTAACTTCCCCAACCCGGACTGGTTGGAGTGGTCCACTCAACACAAAGACTGGTACTCTTTATCTGTTCATTGTGGGACTGAGCACAGAGTCTCTTCTGAAGAATATGAATGGAGGAAGCCGAGACTCTCTGGTTGCCACCAGCAGCCATCCTATAATCACGAAGGGACTCCTGCCTTCAAACGAGGCTGACACTGTGAACAGCAAATCAAACTGCTCCAATCACCGTCCTGCTTCTGGACTTTCCATTAATTGTCAATACATTTCTTCTTTCTAATCAGTTTCAGTGGGTTTTTGAATTGTAAGTGAAAGTATCCCAACACATATATGTAACTTTTGGGAGTCTCCTTTGTTATTGTGAATGCATGAATCATGAGATTTGAAGTCTATGGAACTTGCATGAGTCCAATTAAAACATAAGGTATAAAAGAAGAAAGAGTCTTATATAAAAAGATAGTTTTCATGTTAGTTCTTCAATATTTAAAAGAAGTCATTTTTAAAATGCAATATTACCTTCTCTATTCTGTAGGAAAGACAAGTCTGAGAGAATTTGTTCTTCACAGTGTCATATTCTGACTGTCCAGGTTGTAGCTGGATCATACGAAACAGCTGCTGATTCATGTCAGACCGGTATTCAGGAATATTATCTGGAAATTTAGCATTGGGTGAAACATGAGCTATATCTCTGAAAACCTAGGCATTTTTAATGCTCTTTGTTCTCATTCTTCTAATCCTAGTCTTTGGGGTGGGAGGAAGCTACACACTCTACTATCCTAAATTTGATAAACACAGATGAAATGAACAGTTCTGACACTAATATGACATAGGTTAATTAATGGTTTAGCAAAAATATTTAGATAAACTTAGATTCACTATAGCTTGAAATGATAATTTTCCCAGAAATTTCTATGGAATTAATGCCATAAGAAGCTAATATGTAAACATGAAAACTAATTTATTGGTGTTTTCACTTTTATCAGTTCTATTTAGTGTGGTTCTTTACTATTTTTCTTTTGCAACATGATTATCCTGCTAAAGATATTTAAAACACATTGTTCTGTATCCCATCTTCCTTGCTAAGTAAACACCACCTAAAGAAAATAACAGAAGTGCTCAGTGAATGCTTTCACATAAAGTGGTGATGCTCAAAGTTTCCATTTGCTTTCCAATAACTTCCAGAAACTTTAAACACACTAAGCTACACAGACATCAGCGTCCTGAGGTGGTATGACTAATAGAAATATGGACAGATTGTATTAGAGAAGAAAATGCCACAATGCCACAGATTAAAACCAAAGGATTTCTCCTTGCAAACAAAGCCACAATTTACCCATTTTTAGTGAAAGATATGCCAGGCCTGGGAGAGGGATCTAGGGCACTCCCATCCTGTTTTCCAAGTCCATTCAGGGAATGAAATCCTAGTGACAAAGTGAAGCATCTCACCCTAATCTGGGAGATCTTTTCAAATTCCATTTTCAAAGACTTTTTCTGGAAAAGTTTCCCCATGGTAGGGTGTATAGTTTCTGCAAATTCAGTTCTTTTCTTTCCCCCACTGTCCACCCCTTCCAGATCTTTTGGCCTAATCATTTCTAGTCCTAGGGGCTAGAATCCTCTTGGACCTGTTCTTTGTTTTTCTGAATGCAGCAGGCAAGATGGAAAGAAAGGGGAGTGTTTCTTTGGGCCCTCCCTTCCTTTCACGCCAAGAGCTTACAGAGCAGAAAACTACCAGCACTTGGAGTCAGAAGACCTGATAAGCCTCAACCTGTGACCAGCCATGAAAATCTTCATTTTCTCATCTGTAAACTGGAGATAATAAGATCTGTTCTCTCTACCACCCCATGACATTGTTACAAGTTTAAAATAAAGTAGGAGACATTAAAGCACTTTAGGAGATGCCAAGTCCTTTATAAACAAATACATGGTTATTGTACTTAAAAAATGATCACTCTTGATCTTTTCTACAGCCCAGTGCTTCATAAAAAAACATCTGAACCACCTTTCTTTAAGAGTACTGGGCACTTTGTTGAGCTCTTTCCCTATAAATCTCTTTTAAAAGATAAACCTCTCTCTCCTTTCCCATTCCCAGTGTTGAAGACAAATGCCCTCCTACACCTTTCCTTGTACGCCTGCCTCAGCCTCCTCTCCACGAGTGAAGGTGGGATTAAACACCAAGAATCCTGGCTCTGCCTTCAGTGTCCACTCTCTTCACCTTTTATACTCTCCACAGATAATCCAACTCATGCTCAATGGCTTCAACTCCCATCCACTTACATGACTCCCAAATATATATCTCTAGTGTCTGATATACAGTTGGTGCTCAATAAATTCTCTCTGAATCAATAAATAGTTTTAATATACATTGGAAAGTAACCGTGTATCATCTGCTCAAATGAAACTCAAAGCTATCCCTTTTAAGTTCTATTTTAAAGAAGTCCACATGAGCCCTGGCTGGTGTGGCTCAGTTGGTTGAAGTATGGTCCCATGCACTGAAAGGTTGTGGGTTTGATTCCCCGTCAGGACACATACCTAGGATTCGGGTTCGATCCTGGTTGGGAAGTGTACACAAGGCAACTGATCAATGTTTCTCTCTCTCTCTCTGTCCATTTCCCTCTCTCTAAAAGCAATAAACATATCTTCCTGTGAGGATTTTTAAAAATAACAATAAAATAAAGAAGTCCATATGATAAATTCTTACTAAAATTGAAGTTTGTCTTTGCCAATAAACTTCCTTTTTATCTGACATTTTATCAGTATTATTCCTATTATATAACAACAAAGATTATGTGAGGCAGTTTTGTTGTTGTTTGTTTTTGCCTCAAGTACCATATGATCACCTATCTGCTTATTTTAGTCATTTTTTGTTTCCTTCCTTCTTTAACATTCCTGTTTTATTATGTAAATTTCATGTCAATTTAAATTCTTGAGAACAAGTTTAACTTTATTTTTTTTACTTTACTAATAATGACTTACTGCTTTTATATTTAAATAAAAAATATCCTCTATAAAGACCAAAGGGAGAAAATGTTCATTTATACATCCCTAGATACTATAGGAGATATTATTTGTTATATTTAACTGTCTGGCATCCTTTTCTGGGAAAAGCATCCTGAATTTCCTTTGGAAGACAACCCTTCTCCATTGCTTCAGACAGTGACCCCCTCCAGTTTAAGTATAGAGCCTGTGACTCTGGCTTGACCAGTTAGTATAATTCTGCAAAGATTACCTAAGCTGGTCCAATCAAGAAGGAATCACAGGCCTTATAATGGTACTTCTGTTCCCAAGCATCATATTCCTGATGAGATATATTGCTATTCTCTCTCTCCTATTGGGCCTGATCATACAAGGATATGGACCTGAAGCTGCGAGCAGCCATCTCTCACTATGTGGAGCCTGATAATAAAGACAACACAGCTGAGAAGAGAATGAGAGATAAAGAAAGTCAGAGTCCAGATGATATCAAATGAGCAACTGGGTCAAACTGGGCCTGAAGCCAAGTATGTCTGGACTTTATAGAAATGTGAGTCAATGAATTCCATTTTTTGCTTACGCTAGTTTAAAGTGGATTTTCTATTACTTGCTACTGCCAAATCTACTAGTATTTTTATTTATTTTGTGTGTGTGCATGGAGCTCTTACATGTACTGTGTGTTGCAGCACATTGAAGAGAATAGTTATCAGGAAATAAGTGGAAGGAGAAATGAAATTCTTACTGACAGACAACAATTCTCAGTTTCGGAAGGCTGCTGGTGACAGGTATGCCTCATTGCCAGTAAAACTCAGTGCTTTCTGGGTAAGTGCTCATAAAAAGGGTAAAAACAGTGGTTGCAAGAGGAGGCTACATTTCTAGTTATTTTAACAGCAATATGGAAGTCACAAAATGGGAGAAGGCTAGATCAGAGGAGCAGGTTGATACAGATACTTTCACAGCAGGAATCTGTTTGCTCATGATGAAGTACAGCCAGATGATCCTGGCCTCTCTTTTCTTGCATCTGCTTCTGTTCTCAGGCTAACTTGTCTAGAGGTGGATGATCAATAAACCAGTATTGACCAGCTAGTTCATAGCTACAAGAGGCACTGAAGGTCAATACCAAACAAAAAGGAAGAACATGAGATCATTGGCTTGGATTTTCAAAGTCTATTTCCCTTTTCTGCTTTCTCAGCCCTTCTCTTCTCTTTCTGCTCATTTGTTATTCCTGTTTCCCAGGCATGATTTTATCCCTCAGAAGAATAATTAGTTGACAGGAGATTGTGTTCCATAGTTCTTGTACTTTTCCCAAGTATTATAGGAGGTTTTCTGTAAAGTCCTAAAACTGATTGAAATAGTGAGCATTCGCATCTAAACACTTTCTAAGTGATATTACAGATAACCACATGATTTTTAAAAGAACATCTTACATGCAGCCTTGGAAAATGTGGACTGGAAGGTAGGTGATGTGGCTATTTTTTCTCTTTTCTTCATGCTGTCATAGAATACATTCAGTAGCTCAGTTACAAAGATGACAACTTTAACTTTTTTTAATGATGGAGTAGAATGTTTCCGTGTGAAGTCTACAATAGCATTGATTATGTCGTCAGCAACTCTGATTGGGTTTTTCCCAGCATTTCCTGGAAAAAAAATTTAAGTGACAAAAATAGTTTCAGCTGGTGTAGGTCATGTGATCAGATTTGGCAAATGCAGTTCTTGATGCCGAGAAAGAGGAAAGCAACACCTGACAGCCAGAAACTGACCTGGCACTCATAGCTGGGTCTTGGTGTTCTCCAGCTGAACACAAATTATTTCATAGAGCATCATCGAATCCACTCTGTAACCATGATGAATTAAGCCAAAAGGAGACTGCTGCATAGTCATGTCTGACCACAGACAAAAATATGAACACTATCCAAACCACCATAAATGGCTCAACACCCCCATCTTAACTAATATGAACAATCGTTCTTCGTTACCAATCACAGCTTTCGCTACACTCTTCTCTTCTTCCAGATAATATACCTAATCATAGAATTATGTCTGCTTCCTGAAAGCATCCAATCCAAAGCAAAGCCCTACTTACTTGTGACTGCCATGAAGTTGCCTAGCACAAGCTCAAATCTATTAACAAGTCCTTTCCACAACCTCTTGCTGAGATGCTGAATACATCCCCATAGTGTGTACTCCTAGTGGTTTTAGCTGAAGGGCATTGAAAGTACAGATAAAAGAACATGCTATTTGGATGCAGAAGATCTGGGTTTATGTCCTGGCTCTCCACTGATTTACTGTGTGATCTTAGATAAGTCATTTGATCTCACATATTAGTTTGCTAGGGCTCCCATAACAAAGTGCCATGGACTGGGGGCTCAAGCAACAGAAATTCATATTCTTAAAATTCTGGAAGCTAAAAGTCTGAGATCAATGTGTTGGAAAGATTCATTTCTTCTGAGGCCTCTCTTCTAGGCTAGTGGATGGCCATCTTCTGACTGTCTCCACATGGTCTTCCTTCTGTAGTTATCAATGTCCTAATCTCCTCTTCTAACAAGGACACCAGTTACACTGGATTAGGGACCACTCTAATAACCTCATTTTAACTTAATTACCTCTTAAAAGGCTGTATCTCCAAATACAGTCACATTCTGAAGCAGGAATTAAGGCCTCAATAGATGAATTTTGGGGGACACAACACCTCTAAACTTCAGTTTACTCAGCTATAAAATTGGAGATAGTAGATATTAGAGAGAAGACAATGTTAGCTAAGACAATAATAATTAAGAACATAATGGTAAAAAAATAAAAGGTAATGTAGAAAAAAAGTAATAGTTGAAATGTACAGGCTATGCTGCCTAGGTTTGAACTTAGTTATGTTGCCTTCTAGCTGTGTGACCTTATGCTTTCATACTTTAAGTTCTTATCTATCAGTGGGGGAAACTAATAGTCAAGGCTAGGTCCAAGTTATGTAAGTTTTGAAATGTATACATCTCAGAAGAAGAACACAAAATTACAAATAGGAAATTAAGATAAAAGTGAATATTTAGAATCAGAAAAGAAATCACAACTAAGTATGAATTTTTAAATGTTGAAAACGTATTCCTATGTCATCTTTCTTAGCTGTTTTCCAAAAATGCTTGCTGCCACTCCAACACCCAGTGCCCAGGAAAAACTGAGAACTCAAAGTAAGAAGTAACAGTGGTCTTAGCCGGTGGTGATCTCACTTTTGAAGTTTTACTAAATCATATAAGCATGTGAAGGCATCATTAGGGTCCCTCTCAGGGCTTTTTTAAAAGTATGTGCAATTGGGTGTGAATGAATCAGGGAGTGAGCTATTAACATCTTCAACTAGGAGCAAATGATTGTATGATATGATAGAAATGATGAGGAAAGTGTTCCTAGAAACTGTGAGCAGGATGAGTCTGCGCTTGTTGGTTAAGGATAGAGACTGCATCTTAGTCGTGCTTTATACAGAGTGCCTTGCACAGGGCCTGGGTAACTGCATTTCAATCTAATGACTCCACAAATGAGGACCCAATTAGGAAACACAGCAGCAAACCAGTTGGGAGTGGTCTTATGGGTTTGGAAATGAAAAAGAAGGCTGAAACTGAACTACCCTCTGGAAGAAGATTTAATAGGACCTGCTGACTACAGGGGTCTGGGACACAAAGAAGCAAGCGTGGCAGGACAGCTGAGAGTTCATGGCGCCACCAAAGGAGGAAACTAGAAAATTAGACAACTCAAGGGATGATGATGAGTTTGGATTGTAATATCAGCATGTTTCTGGTGACAGAGAAATCTCCCTGAGGAGATTCTGGAGAAGGCTAGAAATGCTGATTTGGGAGTCAGTGCTGAAATGGTCATTGATACTAGTGTAATGAGAATAAATGAGTCACCCAAAGGGGAAAAAAATGAACAGTGAGAAAACCATGATGTTAAGGGCCAAACATGGGAAGATACTTAGGAAACCTAAAATAAAGAAAAAGATGGATAAAAGAGGCACAGGACCCACAGATGGCCCTAGAAGGGTCTGACAGGTTGCTTGCCCACTTTCTGATTTGTATCATTATCGCTTTCTGGACTCAGCATTGAGTTCATTAAAAGTGAAACTGTCTAAAGGAATCTGGGTTATTCTGAATCTTTGGGTGATGAGAGGCTGCAAACCTGTTCCAATGGCAGGAAGGGCAACAGATGTGTGCTTCCTCTGTTCACACTCTTCTAGAACACTGGAAACTGATTTCCTGACATCATTTTCTCCAAGGACATGAATTATTATATCACACGATAGGAATCCACCTTGTGTAACTATAAAATCTCTGTGAGGCTGTGTCGCTGGAAAAAAAGAGGAAACACACACAGCACATTAGTTACGGAAAGCAACACTGATTTTTGAGAAACGAAAATAGCTGACAAAGGAAAAAGCCCTGAAGATTCCTGACCAAGTGTAACCTCCCTCGATCTAGCTGGTTTCACTCTCTGGGACTGTGACAGGCTCATTTCCTTTACAATCCAAGTTATTCATTAATGAATAGTTTGGGTGCTCTTCAAAAGCACTCCACCGGTGTTAATTCACTCAATCCTCAAAGCAAGCCTATGACGTAGGTTCTGTTTTCTCCATTTCACAGATTAACAGGTGGTTAAGGTCAGCAGCCGAAGACTGCCCAGGATTTGAACCCAAGCAGTTAGTATCCAGAGCTCTCAGCACCCACTCTACTGTCCAGGAGAGTAATTTATACCTCATTCAGCCAGATTCATTTTTCAAGGAGGTAAAGGTAATAAATATACTGTGTGGTGTGGAGGTGTGAAAGCATGAAAACTTCCCCTCCCACAGAACCCATAGAGCTCTTGAGCACATGGAAATTATCAGGGCTTGTTTTAAGGCACCACCTTCTGGTACTCTGAGCAAAGCAAGGCTCCAGGAAAATGCGGGAGGAGGAGAACTGGTCTCTGCCCACCCGACCCCGCCCTCCTGGTGAGCTTCCATTGAGCAGGCACTCACTGCTGCCCTCAGGTGTCCACCTGCTGTCCTCTCCCAGGTATCATCCTTAGACTATTCCAGCTGTCAGCCCAGCTTCATGCTCTGCTTCTGCCTTTCAAGGT
Organism: Myotis lucifugus; assembly: GCF_000147115.1. NCBI lineage: Eukaryota > Metazoa > Chordata > Mammalia > Chiroptera > Vespertilionidae > Myotis > Myotis lucifugus. The sequence goes on from NW_005872063.1 coordinate 88,373, forward strand.
ACAGCTAGCTCTTGCAGCACACAAATAAATCCCTGCTGATGTCCTCATGTTGGGACCAATGTTACCATCCTCTGATCTCTCTCCAGGAATTTATTCATTCCAGAGAAAATGTCTTAATCAGAGGAGAGTTATTAAGGTGGGAGTTTCAGGCACAACAATAGGTCAGTTGTGGGAATGTGTTGTCAAACATGTGTCTTCTCCAAATCACACTCAGAACTGACTGTCTACTCTGCAAGGTTCAGTCCTGGTTTTGAAGGATGAATAGTTTATGCTCACTCTTACAGGTTCTTCACCATGCTATAATAAAAAATAAATATTTCGTCCCTGGCTCCTGGTTCAGAGTTCCTGGGACCCTTCAAATCCCCTGAGTGATAAGAGTATCTTTTATACATTAATGAGATGACTCCTGGAGGCTGGGGAGTGGAGCTAGATAGCTCCCGAAAGACCAAGCCATCTTTCTAGGATTGGAACTCTCAGCCCCACCCCCTGACCTCTAGGGACTGGAGAGGGGCTAGAGATTGAGCTCAGTCACAAATCCGATGGTTTATCAATCATGCCCACGCAATGACAACTCCATAAAAACCCATAGACAACAGAGTTCAGGAGCTTCCTGGTTGTCAAGCACCTCTAGGTGCAAGTAGGGTGGTGCATCTGAAAAGGGCATGGAAGCTCTGTGCCCCTTTCCCCATACCCTGTCCTGTGCTGGCATAAAATTGTAGGTGCACTCCTGCCTGGGGTGCCACACCAGCAAACTGAACTTTCAAACCAAACCCTCCTTTTCCTATAAATGCTCCATTTGGCCAGAAACTTAGTATATCCAGTCAGCCAATCCCCAAACACCAACTCTGAATCAACTCTAAGCACTATATTTATTTCCTTGTTTCCTGATCTTTCTAACTAAAGTCCAATATACAACCCCAGCCAATCACACACTGTTTCCATGGTCCTACTTCCAATCCTCCAAAAAACTCGCTCTTGCCCACAGTCCCTCAGAAAGAGCGCTCCACGCTTGTAAGGCACTGCACTCCCCTCCATGGGTTGTTTTCATAAATACAGGACCTCACAGTCATTATTAAATTGTTTTAGTTTTGTCATTTGACACATTTCTTTCACTTGGCTGTTCCTTTATAATAAACTGGGAAAGGTAAAAAACGTGTTTTTACAGAGTTCTATGAATTATTCTAGTAAATTGTTGGACCTGAGAAGGAGTTATCTGGAACCTCTAAATTTATAGCCGTCAGAAGTACAGGTGGCCCCTGGGACTTAAAACTGGCATTTGAAGGTGGGGCCAATCATGTGGAAGTAAGACCTTTAACTTGTGGGATCTGGTACCAGTTCAGGGAGGTAGTGTCAGGAGTGGAGAATTGGTTGGTGTCAGAAAACCCCTCAGACCCACACAGGCTCCCTTATTTATTCATAAAAGGAGTAAAACTCAGGTAATGCTGTGCGATGTGAAGTAGAACAAGACTGGGGAAAGTAAAAGGTCATTTATACAGCACTTTACAGCTTACAAAACTTTTTTTACATTCATTTTTCCTTCTCATCCTCGCAAGCACATGTGGGACAGCCATTATCATACTCCTCGTCAGTAGAACCGTCTTATGGGTGAAAGAAGAGAAGCAAAGCTTGAGGAGGATCCCTGAGTATAAGGTGGAGCCTGGATTATCAAGACCCAGGCCTGGGATCTTTTTAATTTTTAGGAAGAGACAGGTGGGATGGCAGGATAAGGAACTCTTCGCCACAGCCACCACGTCATATACCACCTAAGTCTCCTCACCCAGGGAACCCACCTTCTGCCAAAGTGCTCACCACTTACTCCACCCATAGATCCTCTCACAGTAGTCTCAGCCCTTTAATTTTCAATAGGTTGTAAGCAAAAGCAACATAAGATCATACCTAGTACAGCACATTCATCTTCCACAGCTGGTCCAGCACCTTCTAAAATTGCCTTTGACACCCCTACAGAAGACATATTAATGATATAAAGCATCTGTTAAAATTCAATAAGTAGTAATAGCTTTTGTACATTAGACTTTTATTCAGCTCACCCTTTGCATAATCCATTGATGTCCCCCTCCTTAGCAAATCACCTTTCTATAGCTGCCTTCATTCAATGGCAGATGAATAAACAATCTGATCCACATGATGAGGGCACTGCCCAATAGCTGAAAGTCTCCAGTGTCTGCAGCTTTACTGGGATATTTCTGCAGTTATTTAAGTTTTATTTATTTATTTTTTTGCATTCTATGCTTACTATTTTACAAAATTGAATAAAAATATTAAAATAAAAGTTCTGATACGAATGAGAAACATGGATCTCAAAACTATAATAACCCTGAGCAATTTACTAAAGTTCTTTGATTTTGTTATTTAATTTTGTTTGGCTGGGTTTTTCACAATTAGACAGAGAGTTGGCTGGCTTCAATCCAATGCATCTTCCGATCAAGGCTGCAGCCTCACCACCTTGGTCACGTCTAAGGACAGGTGGGTTCAGTGGTTGAAAACATGGTCTTTGCATTTTGACACACTGGCTTGGCGTTGACTCCACCACTTACTAGCTAATAGATGACTAGTCAGTTCCTCATCTGTTACACAAAGGCTGGCATAGTACTTTTCCTACAGGGCTGTTGAACATTGAAAGAGATAATGGATGAAAAATACTTAGCACAGAATCTAGCACACAGAAAGTACTGAATAAATGTTAGTTATTTTATCATCATGAAGATCTATTGATCTATTATCTATCTATCTATCTATCTATCTATCTATCTATCTATCTATCATCTATCTATCTATCTATCTATCATCTATCTATCTACCTATCTATCCATATCTCCTTGATTATGAATTGTCTCTTTTAAAACATCTCCTTTTTTCAGTTTGTTTTGGTCTCTGACTTTGCAATGGTGGAGGTTTTTCTCAAATAGGTGACATTTGTCACTCCATTCATATGTAAGAGTGATTTTGGAAGCTCCATGTGCAGGAGGCTTGCTGACTGATAGGCTTCAGTGTAAGGTGAGCAGGCAGTAACTACTGGCCTTTAGGATGGTCAGGTTCACCCCAGAAGGATACTCCCATCTCCTGTCTGGGGGGCATAAGCCCATCTGCTGCTCTGAGAGCCCCACAGGGATAGGGGCTGGGCACTCACTGTTCACTACAGACACCTCACTGAAACCCTGTTTTCAGTCTAGCTCCCCATCCTCATCTCACCTGTTCCCAGTGTGCTAAGTCTGGAAAGCTCTCTGGTTCAGTGTCTCTAAAAAAATTACACCTCCCATCTCAGGTTAGGAAAGAGCAAAGGAAGTTACTGCTGCACAGGATGGGGGATAGCATCAAAGGTCTGAGTGCTACTGATTCAGAATTCCATCCAATTCCATTTTCACCTCTTTTTATCCCCTGCCTTCCCAGGTTCCTGCTGCCTCCCGTTCCTGTGTTTCTAGGGGCTGCTGTTCTCTCCTGCAGGTACTCAGTGTTCTCCATTCTGTCAGCTACCTCCACTAGCTAGCTGCTTACCATCTTGTGAAAATATGTTGCTATCTCTGTTTACTGTTGTTTTCCCTCCAACTCTCTTTCTCTGTGGGTTTATACCCTTTTAATTCCTTTACAGTTGCTCTGTCAGAGTTTCAAGAGGGGGGAAAAAAATAAATGCATACATTCAATTTACTATGTTTTAAATAATTGAATGTTCTTTATGGCTTTTAAAAAATTGAATGGAGCCCTAGCCTGTTTGGCTCAGTGGATAGAGTGTCGGCCTATAGACCAAAGGATCCCAGTCAAGGCAGGTTGGTTGCAGGCTCCTCCCTGGCCCAGGCCCTGGTCAGGGCACCTGCAGGAGGCAACCAATTGATGTGTTTCTCTCACATCGATGTTTCTCTCTGTCTTTCCCTCTCTCTTCCACTCTCTCTAAAAGATCAACAGAAAAATATCCTTGGGTGAGGATTAACAAAAAAAAATTTTTTTTTTGAATGGACATTTTACAGATTCACTTCTGCATGGTAAGTTCCATAATATTTTGAGATTTATAAAATGTTTAAAAATGTTTAAATCTTTATTGTTGAAAGTATTACATATGTCCCCATTTTTCCCCCATTGACCCCTTCTAGCTTGCCCTGGTCCCCCACCCCAGGCCTTTACCATGTTACTGTCTATGTTCATGGGTTATGTATATCTACACATACAAGTTCTTTGGTTGATCTCTTCCCACACAGCCAGCCACCCTATGCTTTATCTTGCCCTTTTAATTTAAAAATTAGTGTTTTATAGTATACAAGATGTATCCGCATATGAGCAATGTATATAAGTTATAAATAAATAGACATGTGGCGAGGGCATGTTCAAAAGTGTTATATCAAAGGGGCTGGTCAAATATTTTAGGGAAAATTAAGAAAAAGAGGTTGAATTTCATTTGGGTCAGTATAGTATAGAGAACAGTTATGGGAGGTGAGATGTGAGTACCAACATAAAAAAGGGAAATAAAAATAGAAGAACTTAAAGCTGATTAAATTGTATGTGTGTAATTTTGATAGTTCAGAGCTAAGAAGGGGATGAGAGCTGACACTAAGTATAATGCATTAGGTACACCCCACCTTTACATCACTTATACCCCATCTATGCTTCTTTGGGAGTAGGCATTTGACAGGCAGAGGAAGTCCAGCTCAGAGAGGTTAAGTGATTTGTCCAAGGCCACAAGATGGTAAGTGGCACAGCCTGGATTCAAAGCCAGCTCTTTCTGATTCCAAGGCCTGCATATTTACTACACACCTCTCTGTCTACTCAGGGAAATATTAGCCACCATTTCCCTTCCAGAAATTAGTTGTATTAATAGTTACAAATAAGTATATAACTTAAATGAAGTACCTGATTTCAGGTTAAACATCCTTGTTGTTGAGTTTACAATAACATCTGCACTTTCTTTTGCGATATCTCCAATAGCAACCTGGAAAGTAATCGCACCAATTTTCATTTCACACTCTGTGGGCCAAGAGCAAGTGACAGTCCCAAAGATACCTGAAAAGAAAGAAGATGGATGAAGGAGCAGCTGGCTTCTGCAGGAAAAACACGAAGGGTCTCCGCTCTCTTCCTTTCCCCTCAAAATAAATCCAAACATTACCATGTCTCCTAGTCTATTAAGCAGCTGGGTGTTTTTTTTTTGTGTGTGTGTGTGTGTGTGTTTTGTGTGTTTTTTTTTTAAATATATTTTATTGATTTTTTACAGAGAGAAAGGGAGAGAGACAGAGAGCTAGAAACATCGATGAGAGAGAAACATCGATCAGCCACCTCCTGCACATCTCCCAATGGGGATGTGCCCGCAACCCAGGTACATGCCCTTGACCGGAATCGAACCTGGGACGTTTCAGTCCGCAGGCCGATGCTCTATCCACTGAGCCAAACCGGTTTTGGCTGGGTGTTCTTTTTTAAGGAAATCAGAAAACAATGCTTTGTAGCAGTAGGAATATCTACGTTTTCTCAGTTAAATAGGATGAGGCAGAAACATCTGATTGACCATCTATTTGTCTGCAAAAGTTGCTGTGGTGTCAGGAGTGAGAAAGAAGGTGAGAGAGCAAAGTATACTCTCATTTCATGCTGACATTTCTGGGAGATTCTTTTTTTTATTTTTCAGCTTTATTGATATATGGTAGACAAAAATTGTATATATTTAAGGTGTGGATTGTCAGTTTTCATTGTGAAATGATGCCACAATTGAGCTGATTAACACACCCATTCTCACACAGCTGTCGTGTGTGTGTGTGTGTGTGTGTGTGTGTGTGTGTGTGTGTTGTGAACCTTTGAGATCCACTCTCTTAGAAAATTTCAAGTATTTGATACATTATTATTAAGTGTATTCCCCATGCTATATATTAGGTCTCCAGAGTTTATTCATCTTATAACTGAAAGTTGGGAAATCCTTTTATTACCATTTTACAAAAAGGAAAAATGGTCAGAGTGGCTAGGTCATTTGTTCAATGTTAAACAACAGCTCACTAATCAACATGAGCTTTTCCTCCCCCTTCATATCCCACTGGAATAGCAATATCAAGACTGCTCTGGGAAAATTACCTTTAGCATGTTGACATATCACTGTCCACTCTACACTCTGAGGCTTTACAACTTAGATGTGCCATTTCTACTAATGCCATAAACTCTTTACACCTCCATTTCCACATTTATACAATGGCAACAGAACCAATCACCTGCCCATGGGGCCATGGTATAAGTTTAAATAATATAATACATATGAAAGCAATCAGTGAAGTTTAGTGTGCCATGCAAATTTCAGTTATCTTTTAATATCATACTAAAGGCCTGGTGGACAAAATTCGTGCACTTGGCGGGGAGGGGGAGATCCCTCAGCCTGGGCTGCGCTCGCCAGCCGTGAGCCCCTTCCGGCTGAGTGGCACTCCCTCTGTAAAAGCGAATTGACCACTAGGGGGCAGCTCCTGCATTGAGCATCTGCCCCCTGGTGGTCAGTGTGCATAATAGCGACCAGTCATTCCACTGTTCAGTCGATTTGCATATTAGCCTTTTATTATATAGGATCTTAGAAATTCTGGCCTCATTAGCAGTGATTTCATTCACAACAATATGATCTATTCTTTGGAATGCACTGACACTTTCTCCATTACTGATTTGTTCTTCACGGGGATTTGTCTCTTTCTATGGGACTTCAACTAACACCAAAGAGTTACTAAGCAAAGGGAAATATTGCCCCAGCAGAACAACTTGACCAGCCAGACCTTGGGTATTTCCAACCATGAGAATCTTCTCCTTGGGATTTCCACTCGACCATCTAGTGAATTTATCTAAAAATGCCTAGATAGAAAGAAACACAGTTACTGACCACAACAATGCTCTGTAGAAATATCAGCCCAGTTTTTTGGAACATGGAGAATCAAACATCAAACAGAAACGATTGTTCTCAATAGATTTTCTCCTTATTTCAGAGACTTTTTAATCAAAGGGTTATGATTCAATTTAGGAATTTCCTAAATACCAGTGCTGACTTATATTATTTCATGGGAAGACCACACTTGTATGGGCAACCAACACTTATGGGCAAGGAAGTAGAAAATGCTGTTATTTATACATCTACCAAAGACATCAGATTGCACTTAGGTTTGCTTGCCAGAATGAACAGAAGAGACATGTAACCATACCTTATGGCTTTCATCATCATCGAGATGTACCAGAAAGTGAACTTTTTGTAAGGTTTTCAGCCACGCACTGCTACTAAATTTGGACACTTCTGACAGGATTAGTTCAGCAAATACAGCTTTGGGAAACCCCAGATTTCCTGTTGCAATCATGGGAAATGTGATTGATGAGAAAGATAGCTGTTCTACAGTCATCAAACATTTCTTGATTATATTTGCCATTATCTGAAATGTACAAAATGCGTTTATATAAGTTAGGGCTCAAGCTGGCAGAAAACAGAAAAACTGTGGTTACAGCAACCCTGACCAGGACCTCTCTGTTATCCTAGGCTTTGTCAGGGCCTATGGGATCAGAAAGAGAAACCAAGAAGAGGGGAGAGGACTTTCAGAGAGATTCAAACTCATGCAGGAGAGAGGGCCCACCAGTATGGAAATGGTTATGAGTATCTCATTGTAATTAAAATTGATGTTTATGAAGAGTTTTAAATAACATGGGCAAGTGTTTATGTTATGTAAAAAAGGCAGGATTAAAAATGGAAGAATATATCAACTACAAATAAATATGCATAAAACTGAATTGAAGGTAATACAGTAAAATGTTAAAGTTATCTCTACGTGGCTGGATTATGATTTTTATTTTCGTGCTTTCTGTGTATTTCCTGCAATGTACACATATTACTTTATATTCTGAAAAAAAAGTTGTGGGGGTTAAATTATGAATAGAGATGAGAATTAGGTCATCAAAAGAAGGGCACTGACCCTTTTTCATTCTACACCACAGTTTTGGCTGCATTTCTTAGTTATACCGAAGGATTATTATGCTAATCTAATCTTCAGATACCATTTCTGGAGAATCCCAATGATTGCTATTACTTTTAAGGGTCAATTGCTCTGAAATAACTGAGAGTTGTGATGGACTCTTCACGAAAGGTAATAAAGATTTCAACAAATAGACAGGGTAAAGTACATGTTAGGGTTTCTCAACCTGGGCCAGATAATTGTTTGTTGTGGAGACTGGCATATGCCTTGTAGGGGATTTAGCGGTAGTCCTGGCCTTTACCCCTAGCTACCAGTAGCAGTTATAACAGGCCAAATGTTCCCCTGTGAGATAAATTCGCTTTGGTTGAGAACCAGAGATCTATACCATGCAAGGAGATTTACCAATTTTATAAAATGAAATGGAGAACTAAGAACTTTTTCTACCTGCCAAGAAGACCCTGCTCCATTATCCCAGTCTGGAGCCACAACATGGAGCACAGCTTTGCAGTTCAGATTGCAGCCACTTGTCATGAATATGCTACCCACTTCCTCCTCTGTTTCCTGTCTGGTGGCATTTAACTCTTCCTGGAGCATGGGACCAGCTTTACACAAAAGAGACTGAGAGAGTGATCCTCTTCCAAGCTGAAGATCCGTGGGTACAGTGTTGACAATGACATCGGCCTTAATGAAAACAGCAACAATTTGTTAGAGGTTGAATCAATAAATAACTGCTGAGCACCTTTGACCTGCTAAGTATTGTGGGGTACTGCACAAGCTATGCTTTGCATCTCATACTGACCTACCCTCAGAGAGCTTACAATTTCTTGTTAGTGCTTAGCCAGTGGTTCTCAACCTTCTAGCCCTTTAAATACAGTTCCTCATGTTGTGACCCCAACCATAAAATTATTTTCGTTGCTACTTCATAACTGTAATTTTGCTACTGTTATGAATCATAATGTAAATATCTGATATGCAGGATGGTCTTAGGCGACCCCTGTGAAAGGGTCGTTTGACCGCCAAAGGGGTCGCGACCCACAGGTTGAGAACCGCTGGCTTAGACACTATAGTGAGGTGAGCCCCAAAATTTAAAAATTAAGGAAATACATACCCACTACCATCAAGTCAAAAAGTTATGAGTCAGAGTAGAGCTATGAAAATGACTGAAACACCCAGAGACACAAAATGAAAGGCAGAGGCAGAAAGAGAAACACACAGGAAGATTGAGAGAGACTGAGGAAGAAAGAATTGCTTTTAGGCAGGCAGGAACTGAGAATAATTATTTTGAACACATTAATACTAGTATACATAAAGAAAGAATGGGTCCATCTGAAAGGGGGTTTCTGATCAGCCTTAAAGGCCTAGACCAAGGACGGTCACTGGAGTGAAGGTCGGCTGGGTCCATGCAGCCTGTCCTAAGGCACTCAGTTCTCCAATGTCTGTGCCAAGACCATCTCTTTGATGAGATGGGGTCATGGCCTGATGCCAATAGATATTAGATATTCAATTCATCTAATTTCACTTATTCCAATTTTTTTTCAAATTTGGAGGGAGAACACTGATCATATGGATTTTGAGGATTCTGGTCCCTTGGGGAGCTCTTCCTCATTGTAAATGAAAAAGTGTTTATGTCTTGGGGCCATATTATAGTTCTATTTCACACTCCAAGTTAACAATCAGCACTCACGGGTCCACCACAATCTTATATGAAGTTAGTTAACATAAACTAATCTCTGGACCCAAGAAGGTCCTTGCAGGGACAAGAGTGAGTGAGGCTTCCAAAAACAAAAAAACTAGATCCAGCCCACTTTCGTCTCACTCCCACTTACAGCCTCCCTCTCTGCTTACTGATTCAATATACTAACATGTAAAAGGTAAAATGGCCTTAATGTTCAAATCAGTTCAAGATAACAAAAAAAAAACCTGTGTGTTAAATATACAATTATTAATTGCTATAGAATTTCCAAAAAAGAATAGGTATTTAGATTAGATTTTTTAAAAATATATATTTTATTGATTTTTTACAGAGAAGAAGGGAGAGAGATAGAGAGTTAGAAACATTGATGACAGAGAAAAATCGATCAGCTGCCTCCTGCACACCTTCTACTGGGGATGTGCCCGCAACCAAGGTACATGCCTTTGACTGGAATCGAACTTGGGACCTTTCAGTCCACGGGCCAACGCTCTATCCACTGAGCCAAACCGGTTACAGCTAGGTTAGATTGTTTAGTAAAGTCTTTACAAAAAGGATAATGGATAGAACTAATACAGGTAGAAAGAAGGCAGGAAAGCAGTCTAAGTGGGTACTATTTAAGAAAATACATGGAATTGAGGAAGGTCAGAAAGTTGGCCCATTTAACTAAAAGAGAGTCTCAATGGTGAGACACAGGGCTGGGAACAGATTTAGGGCCAGATGATGGAGGACTCTGAAAAGCCACCTTTTTCTGGACTTTATCCTATAGGCACTATAGAGCATCTGATACAACGTTTTTGGAATATGCATCAAACAGCAATGTAGAGGATAAATTGGAGTGTGAGAGACTAAAGGCACGGTGGTGAGGCCAGTAACAAGGGAATGAAAAGGAAAGGGTGTGTACAAGAGACCTGTGCAAGGAAGCTTGGAAACTCACTTGATAGGGAAAGGAATTCAGAGACGAGTTTAAGAGGATTCCAAAGTTTATACAGCCTCATCCATTGGTGAGAATAGGTAGCCTGGCATGATTTGACAAGAATTTAACAATCAATAGACCAACTGTGTAGTGGAAAGACCGAGATCAGTATTGGGGCAGTATCTGAACCCTGCCAGTATTGGCTTTACAATTGGTCTGCATAAGCACTACACTTTGCCAATTCCTAGAGTGACAGAGAAATTTAGTGAACTTTTGTGTCATTCAGTTTCTTTCTAGTCTGATTATATTCACCAAGCAATCTCATAAGAGTCATCTAAAGAGCTCACCATTACCAGTAGCAATGGCAATTATCTTTCTCGTTGCCAATTAAATAATTGCAATTACATTTTACAAATGAGTCATTTGAGTTTGACTGTCAGGCCAGGTTTGGTTACAATGACAAGATTCAACTTCTCAACCTGTAGATCTGAGGACAAAGTCCTGAACCCATGTAACAAAAGAGTCTATGGACTCTATTTATTTTAGAGAACATGAAGAAAGTAGCTGCCTGACTCGCCTCTGCCATCTCATTAGCTGCAACAAAAGTAAAAAAAAAAAAAAAAAAATCCAGAGGAGAAACCAAGAAGGGGGCATAGGTAAACACCGGAAATTGCTGCCTCCCACAACCACTTCAAAATACAACTAAAAGACAAAACGGACATCATCCAGAACCACAGGAAGGCTGGATGAGTGGAAATTCTACAACTAGAAGGAAAGAAAAGCACACTGAGACTCAGAGGAGGTGTGGAAGTAAAGTGCAGAGGTACGGAGGCGCACGTGGAAAGGGCTGGCAACTGAGGACACGGTTGTCTTTTTCAATTGGGAGGTAGTCTCAAGCTCCCGACTGCTCTGAAATCCAGTTCTGGGGACCCAGACTCATACGGGGAAAAACTGGACTGTCTGGCAGCAGGCGGAACACGAGGGCAGCTTTCTCTCAGGGCTGCTTGCAGCAATTACTGGGACACTGAGATGCGGGGCCTCTTAGGGTAGGACTGAGGAGCAGCCATAGCTGCTGCTCTGCCCTGTTGATCCCCTGACATCCCGCCCCACCCAAGTTGTGCTCAGAGGCTTTTGCATATGAAAGGCCTGGCCCTTTGCAATCTGAAAATTACCTAACAAACTGAAGCTGGGTCAGAGAGATCCAGAACTTCCTAAAGAAGGCCCAAGGCCCCACAGCAGCTTGCATTGCTTCACACCTGGGCCTCATCTGGGCACCTCCAAACCCCAAACGAAGAAGAGGAATCTGCAAATCTCTCCATAGCTCCTGCTGGGTAGCCTCAGGCAGAGGCTAAATTAGCACCTCCTTAGAGATCAAAGAGCCAGTGTACCCAGTGGTCAGAGTGAGATCATCCAGATTGCAGCTCCTCAGATCCATAAGGAACACACTCAAGGGGCAGACTCAGTGAGCACCAAAGCCCCACTGAAGCAAGCCTTGCCCCAGAAGGGTGTCTCCAGCACAGATGTTCTCCCACCCTAGACACAGCTGATTCTCACAGCCAATTGGCCTGGAGGTCAATTCCTCCCAGTGATACCTACAACAATCAAGGCTTAACTACAACAAGACTGTGCACACAGCCCACAAAGGGGTGCACCAAGAGTGTCCACCTCAGGTAATTGGGGAGGCTGAGCCACTGGGCCCTATAGGACACCTAGCACAGAAAGCCACGCTATCAACACAGGGAAGCAGCCAAAATGTGAAGACAAAGAAACAGGTCACAAATGACAGAAATGGAGGAAAGCAAATGACTGGATATGGAGTTCAAACCACACTTAAAAGGTTTATCAAGAATTTTCTAGAAACCACTGATAAATTTAGTGAAACCCTCAAGAAATCTAGTGAGACCCTCGAGGATATGAAAAAGGACCAACTAGAAATTAAGCATACACTGACTGAAATAAAGAATATTATTCAGAGTTCCAACAACAAACAAGAGGATCCCAAGAATCAAGTCAAAGATTTGAAATATGAAGAAGCAAAAAACACCCAACCAGAAAAACAAAAAGAAAAAAGAATCCAAAAATATGAAGATAGTGTAAGGACCCTCTGGGACAACTTCAAGCATACCAACATCCGAATTATGGGTGTGCCAGAAGAGGAGAGAGAGCAAGATATTGAAAACCTATTTGAAGTAATAATGACAGAAAACTTCCCCTACCTGGTGAAACAAATAGACTTACAAGTCCAGGAAGCACTGAGAACCCCAAACAAAAGGAATCCAAAGTGGACCACACCAAGACACATCATCATTAAAATGCCAAGAGCAAAAGACAAAGAGAAAATCTTAAAAGCAGCAAGAGAAAAAAAGTCAGTTACCTACAAGGGAGTACCCATACGATTGTCAGCTGATTTCTCAACAGAAACTATGCAGGCCAGAAGGGAGTGGCAAGAAATATTCAAAGTGATGAATACCAAGAACCTACAACCAAGATTACTTTACCCAGCAAAGCTATCATTCAGAATTGAAGGTCAGATAAAGAGCTTCACAGATAAGAAAAAGCTAAAGCAGTTCATCACCACCAAACCAGTATTATATGAAATGCTGAAGGGTATTCTTTAAGAAGAGGAAGAAGAAGAAAAAGATAAAGATCTAAATTATGAACAACAAATACACATCTATCAACAAGTGAATCTAAAAATCAAGTGAATAAATAATCTGATGAACAGACTAAACTTGTGAATACAGTAGAATCAGGGGCAAAGAAAGGGAGTGGACTGACTATTCTTGGGGGGGGGAAGGGGTGTGGGGGTTGCGGGAAGAAACTGGACAAAAATTGTACACCTATGGATGAAGACAGTGGGGGAGGGGAGGTAAGGGCAGAGGGTGGGGTGGAAACCAGGTGGAGGGGAGCTAAGGGAGGAAAAAAGAGGAACTGTAATAATCTGAACAATAAAGATTTAATTTTAAAAAATCCAGTGGCTCATAATCCATAAGAGTCTCTAAATTTCTAAGAAATGTTCTCTACTCACTAGTCTTGAACGTGTGCCATCTTAAGGTAAATATCAAGTGTCAAAATGGTGGTGGCTATAGAATTCTGAAGACTTCAAATGAATTATAATTCTCAGCCCTAGCTACATATTGGAATCACCCAGAATGCTTTCAAAAACTACTAACACTTAGACCAGTGATGGCGAACCTATGACACGCATGTCAGAGGTGACACGTGAACTCATTTTTTTGCTTTATTTTTCTTTGTTAAATGGCATTTAAATATATAAAATAAATATCAAAAATATAAATCTTTGTTTTACTATGGTTGCAAATATCAAAAAATTTCTATATGTGACACGGCACCAGAGTTAAGTTAGGATTTTTCAAAATGCTGACATGCTGAGCTCAAAAGGTTCGCCATCACTGACTTAGACCATATACCTGACCAACTAAAATCTTGATCTGTAAGGATGGGGCCTGGGCATTGATATTTTTTAAAGTTTTCCAGGTGATTCTGAATTGCAGCCAGAATTGTTTCATGGGATGTCAACCTATATAGGGGGACACAGGGGTCTGCTAATTTGATGATTCCAGGAAAAGGGAAGCAAATAGGGAGGGACAGGGGGCAGGCAAAGAGCCGAGCTGAGCATTTAGTACCTGTACTGGTAACCTTTCTCCCTCCTCATTCCTCCTGTGCCTCAGAACGGGCTCACGCAGGAGCAACAGGGTGTGTTTGTGAAGGGTAATATTATGATGTGATATACATATGTCTTCCCCATTAATGCTGATAGAACACGAGAAGAAAACAGAGTTGGGCTGAGAGTAGGTCAAGATAAGTTATCTATAATAATAAAAGCATAATATGCAAATCGACAGAACAGCCGAATAGCAGAATGACCTTCCGGATGACCATGCTATGACACACACTAACGCCAGGCCAAGCGCAAGGCAGGTGCTATGTGATGGGGGGGGGGGGGGGGGCACCATTGCCCCACGATTGCCCCACAGAGGGAGGCCCAGGCCACTCTCTGCAAGGCAATCGATGGGGGGGAGGGCTCCATGATTGATCACCTCAAAGAGGGAGGCCCAGGCCACTGACTGGCGAGCTGCAGTGGATGGGCGGGTTCTCCCTCTGTGGGGCGATCCATCGCAAGGGCTCATGGACTACACTGTGAGAGGGCGCAGGCTGGGCTAAGCACCCCCCAACCCCCACCTCCAGACCCGCCAAGTTCATGAATTTCGTGCATGAGACCTCTAGTAGAGAAATAAAAGAGGTAGGTTTGTACAACCTGGTTTGTGGTTAAACTTGGATCTCCACACATGAGTATAGGTGGAAGAATATCAGAAATGGTAAGTATAATGCTGCATGAACCTCAGGTGGGTTTAACTTCTCAAACTTAAATGATCTTAATCGTTAACCTTAAATCACAGAACCAGTTCATTAGACCTCATTGTTCCTTTATAGATTTACTAAATAGAACCACTTACCTGAAAACATGAAACATTTCCACTTATCAACACGAGTTTCAGACCTTCTTTGGTTTTGCTTGAGGCTACCTTTTTGTTTAGGTTGTCGTGGTATTTTGACTGTGAAGAAAACAGTAAAAAACATTACCAGATAATGTGTCTAAAGACTTTCCTCATAGGTATTCAAATAAAAAATAACTAGTAGATTTCACAGACTTCTCTAACTCAACTCATAATCAGATTCAAAAGCAAGTAATTTATTATCACAATGCTTGAGTATAAACTGTATTTAATACCCCAGCTGCCAATGAGTTCTTTTACTTATTACCCCAAGAATCCTAGTCTAGCTGACCCTGTCCATTTCCCCTGACTTACTACTTAAGGGTGCCTCAGTCAGATTGGGAACTGTATTCCTGCCTGAGGACTTCCTGTATGTAGTGCCAACATCTGCTTTGCTTGCCAGTGTAGCAGAGAGGAAGTAAATTAAGCTGCCCTCCCTCACCCTCAAGCCCTCATTCAATGATTGACAGGAGCTGGTGTAAAACTATCCAAGCAATCTTGTCTCCCAGATAGGACTCACTCTGATTTCCCCAGTGGGAATAAGTGGTAACTGATTTGATAACACACCCTATCAGGGTTCTTTACTTTCCTATTTATTTATTTATTTTTATTTTTTATTTTTTTAAATATATTTTATTGATTTTTTACAGAGAGGAAGGGAGAGGGATAGAGAGTTAGAAACATCGATGAGAGAGAAACATCGATCAGCGGCCTCCTGCACACCCCCTAACTGGGAATGTGCCCGCAACCAAGGTACATGCCCTTGACCTGAATCGAACCTGGGACCCTTGAGTCCGCAGGCTCACACTCTATCCACTGAGCCAAACTGGTTAGGGCTACTTTCCTATTTAAGTCACTTGAACTTAAGCCTAGCTGGCATGACTCAGTGGTTGAGCGTCGACCTATGAACCAGGAAGTCATGGTTTGATTACCAGTCAGGGCACATGTCCTAGTTGCAGGCTTGATTCCCAGTGTGGTGTGTGCAGGAGGCAGCCAATCAATGATTCTCTCTCAACACTGATGCTTTTATCTCTCTCCCTCTTCCTTCCTTTCTGAAATCAATAAAAACATATATATTTTTAAATCACTTGCACTTGCATCTGTCTCAGGTCCTCTTCTGGGGGAACCACTGTAAGACACACCCTACAGTTTCCCATAATAATGCATTAGTTTAACTAGTAATCAGTCATATAATTTTAGGATTTAAAGAGTCAACACAGATCATCCAGTACAGAAACTTCATTCTTCTTAAAGGAAACCAGTGTGCAAAGACATGAAGCCACTTGCTCAAAGTCAAACTACTAGCTAATGAAAGAAAAACACAATACTTAAATCTGCTCTTCACAAAAGAGGAACTCAATGTTAAAAACATGCCACATGTCACACACACACACACACACACACACACAGTGACAGACATTATTCATTGGTAATAGCACTCTTTTTCAATCAACCCAGAAACAGTCTCAAAATCTTTCTCAACATGGAGCTCAGGCAACAACTATCATTTGATCAGCAATAATGCATGAAATGAAATGTATTTTCCATGTCTGATCTAGCTCAAAAAGGATATGAATTTTCTTTGCTTATAATAGTCTTAGAGAATTATTCACACTCTACATTGTGAAACACACAGAAAACTCCAGAAGGACTGGGAATGGGCTTCTTGAACCATCCTTTTCACTTTCTCCAGAATGCCATTCTTCACTTGTATTCTCCTTCATGCAATCTGGTATGTCTGGTGAAAGCATGAGCAATGATCTCCCACACTCGGAATTCCTTGGGTATGAACTCTTTCACAGGCACTGATATGAAGACTAGAAAACCTTTCAGCAGAACCAGTCACATTCTCTGTCACAATGTTTTGGCTGGTATCTTTAGTTGTGTTATAATTCTTTTCACATCCTCCAAACAACCTATTATTATGACCATTTCCTTGACATATCAATCAAAATTCTATCATCCTCTATGCTGTTTTTTTATGTCCTCCCATACCATTGGCTTCACATTCATTTTGGTGACTTGATATTTAGACACAATATGAGAAAATTTTTTAGAAACATTTCCATTCCAGGTCTTGATGACATTGACCTTTGTTCTTCCTTGAGTGAATTAGGCGGCCACAGACCTGAGTGTTACCTCCAGTTCTGTACAGCTGACTTGGGGTCATGTTACCTCACAGTGGCCCTTTCCCTTTTTATAATTGTCATTCCAATCAGGGGATACTTTCTCTGTAAGCTTCATCCTTATGAAAGGATCCAGGGCTACCAGGAACAATGCTGGCAACTTTCTGACAGTTCTTCCCTTCCATGTAAGGCTGTGTCCTAAGACACATAACAGGGAAATGCAGACATGAGCTTTCATTGGAGAAAGCTTTTGACAGTAGTGTCACACTAAAAATAAAAAAT
>NW_005872063.1:105913-128965 GCF_000147115.1 Myotis lucifugus
TCAGATTTTCCATTGACATTCAATATAATATGGGAGAGGTGATTGTTTTTTCTGAAAAATCTGGCCCTGAAATTTTTTGTAAGTAAAAAGAAAAATCTGGCCCTTAGAGATTCAACAGACACAAACAATAATGCATGAATAGTTCAAAATAACCTATTAGAAGTTAAGCCAATGCCATTTTAAAGGAATAGTTATAATAGTCAAAAATATTGAAAACAATTGTGTGCTGTAATCAAAAGAAGTCATAAAACAAGGTCAGATTCTCTAGAAGCAGAGCCTAGGATGGGAATTCATATGCAAGTGATTTATTAAAGTTGTGCCCTCAAGAGAAACCTGTAAGTGAGAGAAGATAGATAATGTGGTTTAGGTTAAGCCTGGCTTCTGTGTGATCCTTTAAGAAGCTCTGGAGAATATAAATTGTATCACAATTGAGACAAGGGATCTGGGTTCTTGTACCTCCATACCAGTCAGCTGTTGTCTATGGGCCCTCCTTGTTGGGAGATGAATGTAAACTCCCAGACACCTCAAGTTTTCTGAACTTCAGTCTCCCAAAGTCCTTCACAGCAAGACATACAGCAGTTATAAGTGCACCTAATAAATAAGAGACCCCAGGGCATCTGGGAGAGGCACCAATGGGAAGAAAGAGCACTTAGGGAAGTCTGAAGATGAACTGCATGAGTTTAGAAGAAAGAGAATGTGACTTAGCCATGAAGTCATGTAAAAACATCTAAGGGATTTTGGTTCACAGCAAACTCGGTATAAACTAAAAGTGATGTAACTGTGTTTGATGAGGGGAAAGGTCACCAAATGCTGGCAGGGATGCAAAGCAAAAAGAACTCCCATTTATTGCTGGTGGGAATGCAAAATGATGCAGTCACCTTGGAATACAGTCTGGCAGATTCTTATAAAACTAAATACACTTTTGCCATATGGTCCAGCATTTGCTCTCCTTGATATTTACCCAAGTGAGTTGAAAAATTATATCCACACAAAACCTACACATAAATGCTGATAGCAGCAATAGAGCTTTATTCATAACTAGAAGCCCATTGCACAAAGATTTGCACAACAGGCCTTCCTTCCCCTGGCTGCCGGCACCGGTTTTCCTCCAGCACCCAGGACCCAGACCTTTGGTCCAGCCACAGCAAGGCTAGGCCTCTCCATTGTGGCCAAGCCTCTTCAGTCTTCAATCTTCAGTCTTCACTCCAGCCAGAGCCTTCAGTCTTCACTGCATGCTTGCGTATGCAAATTAACCGCCATCTTTGTTGGGTTAAGTATAAGTATCCTGATTGGCTGGTGGGCATAGCGGAGTGACACTAATGTGCATGTTTCTCTTTTATTAGTGTAGGTAGCCATAACTTGGAAGCCACCAAGATGTCTTTCAATAAATGAATGTCTAATAAATTGCGGTACTTCTGTAAAATAGAATATTATTCAGAGAGAAAAAGAAATGAGCTATCAAGCTACAAAAAGACAGGGAGGAATGCAAATGCCTATTGCTAAAGCAAAAGTGCCACTCTGAAAGGCTTCATTTTGCATGATTCCAACTATATGACATTCTGAAAAAGGCAAAACTATGGAAACATTACATAGAGAGTACACAAATATCAGTGGCTGCCAGGGGTTTGGAGGAGGGAGGAAGGAAGGAATAGGTGGAGCACAGGGGATATTTAAGGCTCTGAAATT
Source organism: Myotis lucifugus (assembly GCF_000147115.1). Classification (NCBI taxonomy): domain Eukaryota; kingdom Metazoa; phylum Chordata; class Mammalia; order Chiroptera; family Vespertilionidae; genus Myotis; species Myotis lucifugus. Next base: position 107,600 of record NW_005872063.1, read on the forward strand.
GTTCTGTATGGAACTGTAATTGTAGACACATAATATTATGCATTAGTTAAAATCCATAGAACTGTGGACAAAAGGGGCCACATATTCTAACCTGACAAGCTCAGGGAAGGTCAAAGGATGGTGTAAAATTAAACTTTAACTAAAAGCAGTTATGGTGGGTAGTCACCTCCTAGGCAATCCTTACTTAACTGAGCCTATCTGTCTTTCTGCATCTACGATAACATATCCTTGAAATGTCAGGGTAATTTGTAACTTCCTTTTTTCCAGACCCCCTTGAGACACAACCAAATGAGCCAGGATTGAGACCATAAATTCCTTCATTGTTATCATGATAATTGTTGACTAATAACTATCCTGCACCCACCTAAGTAATGTGTCTATCATTTTACTTTTTATCCAATCCCAGAGGTTTCCCTGCTTTGCTTTCTCCCACCTCCCTAATCTATCACCAATGGATTTCATGTAACCCACTTACATCTCCTCTTTTGGTGTAAGGTAGAAAACAAGATGAAAAACCACCATTCTCAGGAGCATTATCCCAATCCATTGAAATTCTGCTTCCTGGCACTTGTCGACAGTTTGGCTCAAATAAATTCACAAAAATTCTTTATAGGTTTGAATGTTTTTACGTCAACAGAACCATATAACATGGAGTGAACTCTAATGTAATGGACTTTGGTTAATAATAATGTATCAATATTTTATCATCAATTGTAACAGATATACTACAATAATGCAAGATGTTAGTATTAGGGAAAACTGGGGCCAGGGTAATTCTCTTTACCTTCTGCTCAATTTTTTTCTGTAATTGCTCTAAAAATAAAGTCCATTCTTTTTTTCTTTTTTTAAAAAAAGGTAATGACGAGGCATGAGACCATAATATGAGAAACATAGCAGTAGAAATGTGGGTGGTGAAAACCCTCTTCTACTTTCCACTGGTAAAAACAGGGGTATGGTGCTTATTGCAAGGTGTCACACTTTGCAAAGGGATTATGAAAACTAACTGTTCAAAAGAGGGAAACTGGTGCTGCTAAAAAGGACTCTAATCACATCTGGATATATAAAAAGAAATAAATATATTTAACTTGCAGAAGTAGAGAAGTAAAATGTGGTGAAGAGGGATGGAATGCAGGGAAGAGGACATAACAGTTGTCCTTAAACAATTGAAGGACTATCTTAAAAATGATTTATTTCTACAACTCTAAAAGGAAGAACAAGGACTAATAGATAGAACTATACAAAAATATATTTGGGCTTAATATAATGCAAATGTTTTTAATCCTCACCCAATATGTTCTCGAGAGAGAGACAGGAAGGGAAAGGGAGAGAGAAAGAAACATTGACCTGTTGCCTCCCAAAGGAACCCAAAACCTGGGTGTGTGTCCTTAGTAGGAATCCAACCTGAGATCCTTTGGTACATGGGACAACACTCCAACCACTGAGCATTGGGCCATAATGCTAAATTTAAAAAAAAAAATTAGAACTATTGTAATAACTGTGTGTGATGGCAGGTGGGTTCTAGACTTATCAGGGGAATTTACTTCGTAGATTATATAAGTGTCTAACCATTATGCTGTACACCTGAAACTAATATAAACAATATTGAATGTCAACTATAATTGAAAACTTTTAAAAAGTTTAAAAATCATTAGAACTGTCCTAACAATCTCATGAAAGATCCTGAGCCAGAGTCACCCAGTGAAACTGTTCTCACGTTCTGGCCCACAGAAAGTGTGAGATAACAAATTTATGTTATGTAAAACCACTAAGTTTGGGGGTAATTTTGTATGCAGCAGTAGAAAAATAATATAGATTGTATGCTTATTTAGGATGGCTTGAAGAGGCAGGCTGGTGGAGACAGTGGGGAATAAGGTTAAAACTCTTAACCTTTGTGTCAAAGTCATTGCTGGAAGCCAACCTCTAACCACTATGCCAGTGATATAAATTTTAAGGATCTTAACAAAAGTTTGTTTAAAATATATTTAAATATATAATAGAATAGAAAATAAAATGCATATGACCATTAAAAAAGGTATTTAATCCAGCTGATGTGGCTCATTGGTTGAGTATCGACCTATGAACCATGAGGTCAGGGTTCGATTCCCGGTTAGTGCACTTGCCCTGGTTGCGGGCTTGATCCCCAGTGTGGGGCATGCAGGAGGCAGTTGATCAATGATTCTCTTTCATCATGATGTTTCTACCTCTTTCTCCCTCTCCCCTACTCTCTGAAATCAATAAAAATATATTTAAAAATAAAATAAAATAATTTTAAATGGTATTTATTTGGTCATATTATCCGAAATATAAACTGCTTTGTGGCATAAGTACTTTAGGAGATTGTTCCTGCCTTCAAAATGGTTCATTCAATTTTCCAAATTCTTAATATGCCCTTTGAGAAGTGATCAGATTCTGAATACATCATGAAGGTGGAGTGAATAGGATTTCATTACAGACTGGCTATGGGCTATGAAAGAAAGAAAGGAGTCAGCTTGACTCCCATGTTTTGGCCTTAGCAACTAGGAGAATGAAGTTGCTCTCAACTGAGATGGGAAAGCCTGTGGATAATGCAGGTTGGTAGGGTGGGGTGACAAGGTTGGGAGTTTTGTTTGGGGCACGTAACGGTTACATCAGATGCTTTTAGACAACCAAGTGAACACATTGACTCAGCAGTGAATGTGAACATTGGAGCTCATGAATCTTGACAAGATATAAATTGGAAGTCATGGGTACATAGATAGTATTTATAGCCATTAGGCCTCAATAAAACTATGTATAGTGTGGGGAGCTGATATAGGGTTAAGCCTCGGACTGACCTGTGGGCAAAGTCACAAACAATTCCCAGCTTAGAGGGCACAGTCCTCTTAGCATAATTAGGCTTGACCTTATGAGGCTCTCTAGATCTTATCTGGGAAGCTAATGGGCTGAGGGAAGTGCAGGAAGTGTAACTATGGTCAAAACAAGTGAAACTCACAAGAACTGTGTAACTATAGAAACCACTACCTTGTTTACCTCTCACTATAAAATAGAGGCTCAGCTTGCCTTAGGATCTTTTTCTGTGGCCTCAGCCAGGCACAGGGAAGATCCACAGAGAATAAGGAAAGCTAGAGAGTTCTGAACGCTGTTTCTGTGTAAAACATTCTTCGCCGACTCCATCCACACCTTTAGGAACCCCTGGACCGCTGGGGCTGGCCCCCAGCAGTATAGACAAAGGAGAGAAGAGCACTGAATCCTACATTAAGAACTAAGAAAAAGAAGATGAATGAATAAATAAAGAGAATGAGCAGCTATTGAGGTAAAAATAACAACCAAGGTGTGATGTCCTGACAACAAATAAAGAAAGTGCATCTAGGAGGAGAGAGTGATTAAGTCAAATACTGCTAAGAGATCAACTAAAATGAGGACTGAAAAATGGCTATTGAGTTTTAGCAACCTGGTGACCATTGGTGACCTGGACAAGAGCAGTTTGGATGGAATGATGGAAGTAAAAGCCTCTCTCGAATTAATTTAAGAAAGAATGAGAAAAGATGCTCAAGGTCACTAATAATCAGAGAAATGCAAATTAAAACTACAATGAGATATCACCTCACACCTGTCAGAATGGCTATCATCAATAAGTCAACAAACAAGTGTTGGTGAGGATGTGGAGAAAAGGGAACCCCAGTACACTGCTGGTGGGAATGCAGATTGGTGCAGCCACTATGGAAAACAGTGTGGAGGGTCCTCAAAAAGCTAAAAAAATGAAACTGCCTTATGAACCAGTGATTCCCCTTCTTGGTACATATTCGAAGAAACTCAAAACACTAATTCAAAAAAAATGCACCCCTATGTTCATTGCAGCATTATTTATAAGTAGAGGCCCAATGCATGGATTCATGCACTGGTGGGGGCCCTCAGCCTGGCCTGCTGGAATAGGGCCAAAACCAGCTTTCCGACATCCCCCAAGGGGTCCTGGATTGTGAGAGGGCGGTTCTTGGGTGATGCACCCTGGAATCGGGCTCCTTCCTCTCTGGCTCCAGGTGCAACACCTGAGAACCGCAGCTGCCAAGTCACCACAACTCGGTAGCTCCTAAGTTGAGCGCCTGGTGTTCATTGTGCATCATAGCTACCAGTCAGATGGTCAGACGGTCAAATGGTCACTTAGGCTTTTATATATATAGATAGCCAAGATATGGAAGCAAACCAAATGCCCATCAATAGATGAATGGACAATAAAGCTGTGGTACATATATACAATGGAATGTTCCTCAGCCATAAAAATTTTAAAAAGAAATCTTATCATTTGCAATAGCATGACTGGACCTAGAGGGTATTATGCTAAGTGAAATAAGTCAATCAAAGAAAGAAAAATACCATATGATTTCACTTATGTGTGGGATCTAAAGAACAAAATAAACAGCCCTAACCAGTTTGGCTCAGTGGATAGAGTGTCAGCCTGCGGACTGAAAGGTCCCAGGTTCGATTCTGGCCAAGGGCATGTACCTTGGTTGCGGGTACATCCCCAGTGGGAGGTGCACAGGAGGCAGCTGATCAATGTTTCTCTCTCATTGATGTTTCTAACTCTCTATCCCTCTCCCTTCTTCCCTGTAAAAGATGAATAAAATATATTTTAAAAATTTTTTTTAAATAATAATAAATAAACAAAATTGAAACAGACTCATAGATACAGAGAACAGACTGATGTTTGCCAGAGGGGACAGGGTTGGGGGACTGGGTAAAGAAAGTGAAGGGATTAAGAAGTACAAATTGGTAGTTACAGAATAGTCACAAGAATGTAAAGTACAGCATTGAAAATATAGTCAGTCATATTGTAATAACTATGCATGGTGCCAGGTCGGTACTGGAAATATCAGGGGGTGGAGAGAGCACTTTGTGAAATGTATGATTGTCTGACCACTGTGCTGTACACCTGAAACTAATAAAACATAATACTGAATGTAAACTGTAAAAAAAATAAAGAATAATATATACATCAAAACAAAAAGAAAGAGTGACAGGAGAGAAAATGAGAGTGAGTAATGATAAACTCAATTGAGAAATTTTGCTGCAAAGGGAAGCAAAGAAATAAAGTTATAGGAAAAGTAGGGTCAAAAGAAGTTTTTTGTTGTTTTGCTACTGCACAAAAAGAACAATTCTTTTACCTAGATCTCCACAGAGACATGTTCAAAGCCTTGAGTTAATTCATAACATATTTCAGTAGGTATGTGGTAACTTTGATGTATTTCCCAATCACCTATATGGCTCTTATTCTGATTTCATTTGTGCATGAAATGGTTAATAATAACTGTAAACATAGAGAAAGAAGAGAAATTTATTACCTTTGTAGTGAGAAAATTCAACCAAGGCTGAACTCTCCTCCGGGAAATATTAGACATTGGTCACTCTTTCTCCATTTAGAGGATTGGTTATCAAAGAAAATCATTATGTAACTATTATCAACATGAGGTGGCAGATTTTCAACCCTTAATGGGTCTTGCACATTCCATAAATCTTGGGAAAATCTGAAGTTTCTGAGCTCTATGGTGTCTGTCACAAACATTAACAAATGTCCAGCCATCTACAAATAAAAATAAGTTTATCGGTACTGTAATTTCATTTCATATTAGAAGAAAACAGATTTTTAAAGTAATTTAATTTAGAAGCCATGACTAAATTTCTATGTAAAGTTAAACTTTACAGTGTCAACTTCTACTTAACCCACATTGCCTACCCTGAATGCACAGCCAACATTAACAGTGACCTCCATTTGAGATTATTTTGAAAACATGGATCCGCAGTTACCTCTCCAAATGAAATCAAGTATATGCAGCCTCATTGTAAGCTGATAACAGTAATAATGACTGTAATACAATATTGTTTCCTAGGCCTAATTTCTCTTGGTCCCCTCTACTCATTTCACCACATCTCCATCTCTATTTGCATGTGTAATTATCATAAAGATAACATCCTGTAACTATTAAAACTCACTGGAAAGTTGAGGGTACATGCACAATGTTTAAGACAATATACTCAGAAGTCAGAATGTCTAATTTGGAATTTTGATTCAAATACTTACTAGCTGTGTGACTGTGAACAAATCATTTAATCCTCTCTAACCCCGGATTTCTTCATCTTTACAATGAGGACAATAATAGTAGTATCTATCTCATTGTGCTATATGTTATGAGATAACATAGTGCTTAGCATAGAGTAAGCACTTGATAAATGTTTGCTATTAGAAGTACCAGAAATAGTACTACATATTCCCTTGCAGTTCTCTCACTGGGAGTTAGAAAAAGCACAACTTTTAAGACCCATTGGGTGATGCCTTTAACCTCAAAATAGAATACAACCACAATTTGCAAAGAAGGGTTAGAAGTCATTGTCTGTCTTACCAGTATTTTTGAGAAAAGTGATGACAGCAACTTTAGTATCAGATATTACTTCCACCCTGAAATCACCATTGACTTCTGACAGGCCACGAATCAACTTCGAAAGCAAGGGTAGCCCATTCTCAGTCACGTCATCTTGGATATTATAAAATGCAACCAGCAGGGAGGCTTGCAAAGGGTCTTTTTAAAATTCATCTATTTCATCAACTTTCATTTCATCACTTTCCTCTCTCTTCTGAAAAGGATTACTTTTGTACTGAGGTCTTCCAACTTGGCAATTTTTAGGGAGACAAAAATACTTAAAATGTTAGTTTTTATATCTGGTTCGAAATTTGAAAGGCCCTGTTCTTTATATTACTTGCTGATGTTTTAAATACTTTTAAAAAATAGATTCCACTCATTGCCTTATTTTTTAAAAATAGTGACTCTTTGGCTAAATGATCATGTGAAGTTAAATATTATTCTTTGTAAAGACAGATTTATACTCACCCAATCACAGAAAAATGAAAGTAACAAACATGACAGTAAATGATGGTGTTCATCCATTGACCTAAAATAATAGACCTACAACTTGTTACTGAAAAGAAAGAAGTTTCTGTTACTGCATAATGAAAGGGCAATCTACAAAGCTAACCAAAATGCAAAATCGCTGCCTAGATTGGAGAACCAAGATAGTGGCATAGGTAAACACCTGTACTTGCTGCCTCTCACAATCACATCAAAATTACAACTAAACGACAGAACAACTATCATCCAGAACCATGGGAAAGCTGGCTAAGTGGAAGTACTACAACCAGAGAGGTGAAGAAAGCACATTGAGACTGGTAGTAGGTGCAGAGGCACGGAATGGGCTAGCACCTGGGAGTGCTGCTTTTTCTTTTTCTTTTTTTTTTTATATGTTTTATTGATTTCTTACAGAGAGGAAGGGAGAGAGATAGAGAGCCAGAAACATTGATGAGAAAGAAACATCGATCAGCTGCCTCCTGCACATCTCCCACTGGGGATGTGCCCGCAACTCAGGTACATGCCCTCGACCGGAATCGAACCCGGGACCTTTCAGTCCGCAGGCCGACGCTCTATCCACTGAGCCAAACCGGTTTTGGCAAGGAGTGCTGCTTTTTCAATTGGGAGGGAGATACAAGCTCCCACTTGCTCTGAACTCCAGTTCTGGGCAAGACTCTGGGGAACCCACACACATACGGGGAGAAACTGGACTGCCTGGCATTGGGACAGGAACAGGAGGGCGGCTTTCTTTCAGACAGAGGTGCTCACAGTGGTCATTGTTCCTGCACTGGGACCTCCCTGGTGCAGGGCTGAATGGAAGCCATTGCTGTTTGCTCTGCCCTGGTGATTCTCTAAGACCCTGCCCCACCCAATCTACATCCCCACCCAAGCTGTGCACAGTGGCTTTTGAATATGAATGGCCTGTCCTTTCTCAGCTTAAAACCTGTTAAACAGGCAACTGCTGGGTCACAGAGCCCCAAAGCTATTAAAAGAAGGCCCAAGGCTGGCAGCAGCAGCCTGCCTTGCTTCACAGCTGGGCCTCATCTGGGCACTTCCAAACCGCATACAAAGAGGAGGAATCTGCAGATCTCTCTGTAGGTCCTGCTGGTGGCCCCAGGCAGTGGCTGACTTTGCACCTCCTTGGAGATCCAAGAGCCAGTGTACCCAGTGGTCACTCTCAGACCATACCAGATTGCAACTCTTCACATCCATAAGTGACATACTCAAGGGACAGATTCAATGAGCACCAAAGCCCCACTGAAGCAAGTCCTGCCCCATAAGGGTGTCTCCTGCACAGCAGCTCTTCCATTGTAGACACAGCTAGTCCTCACAGCCAACTGGCCTGGAGGTCAATTCCTCCCAGTGATACCAATAGCAATCAAAGCTTAACTACAACAAGACTGTGCACACAGCCCACAAAGGGGTGCACCAAGAGTGTCCACTTCAGGTGATTGGGGAGGCCAAGCCACTGGACCCTATAGGACACCTACCACACAAGGCCAGTCTATCAACTCAAGGAGATTTAATAGCTACCCAATACATAGAAACAAACACAGGGAAGCAGCCAAAATGTAGAGACAAAGAAACATGTCACAAATGAAAGAAATGGAAGAAAGCAAAATACTGGATATAGAGTTCAAAACCACAGTTATAAGGTTACTCAAGACTCTTCTAGAAACCTCTGAGGAACTTGGTGAGACCTTCAAGGATCTTAGTGAGAATGCCAAAAAAAAAAATGGAAAAGGACCAGTCAGAAATTAAGCATACACTGACTGAAATAAAGACTAATATACAGAGATTCAACAGTAGACTAGCGGATCCCAAGAATCAAGTCAAAGATTTAAAATACGAGGAAGCAAAACACACCCAACCGAAAGAGCAAAAAGAAAAAAGAATCCAAAAATATGAAGATAATGTAAGGAGCCTCTGGGACAATTTCAAGCGTACCAACATCTGAATTATGGGGGTGCCAGAAGAAGAGAGAGAGCAAGATATTGAAAACCTATTTGAAGTAATAATGACAGAAAACTTCCCCTACCTGGTGAAAGAAATGGACTTACAAGTCCAGGAAGCACAGAGAACCCCAAACAAGAGGACCACACCAAGACACATCATCATTAAAATGCCAAGGGCAAAAGACAAAGAGAAAATCTTAAAAGCAGCAAGAGAAAAACAGTTAGTTACCTACAAGGGAGTACCCATACGACTGTCAGCTGATTTCTCAACAGAAACTATGCAGGCCAGAAGGGAGTGGCAAGAAATATTCAAAGTGATGAATACCAAGAACCTACAACCAAGATTACTTTACCCAGCAAGCTATCATTTAGAATTGAAGGTCAGATAAAGAGCTTCACAGATAAGAAAAAGCTAAAGGAGTTCATCACCACCAAACCAGTATTATATGAAATGCTGAAGGGTATTCTTTAAGAAGAGGAAGAAGAAGAAAAATGTAAAGATAAAAAATTATGAACAATGAAGTGACAACAAATACATATCTATCAATAAGTGAATCTAAAAATCAAATGAATAAAAAATCTGATGAACAGAATAAACTGGTGAATGTAATAGAATCAGGGGCATGGAAAGGGAGCAGACTGACAATTCTCAAGGGGAAGGGGGTGTGGCGAGTGCAGGAAGAGATTGGACAAAGATCTTACACCTATGGACAATGCTGGGGTCCAATCCCAGGGGGTCCAGGGGTCCCCAAAGGTGTGGACGGAGTCGGCGAAGAAGGAATGACACGAAGACAGCCTTCAGTTGATCAGCAGCCTAGTCAGGACCTCTAGCCAGGATCTCCAGCCAAAGTTCTGGTCGGAGTTCTGGTTAGGAACTGATGAGGATCTGATGAGGATCTGATGTTTATTGTCTTGTTACATGCGTATTTATACCAGCCGATTTTAATCCTGTCAATTTCTGTTACAAAGGTTAGGGCGTTTCTTCTCTCCATTCCAGGGAGTAAAGATTATGTAGCTTAACTACCCGCCTGGCACTTAATTAAGGGGTTGTATCCCCTCCCTAACCTCAGGGAAAAATCCCCACCTGGGGAAACAACCTTTCTCAGAGAGGTGACCTTGGTTAAAACACATGGCACTAAGGAGAGCAAACATATTAAGAACAATATGCTATATATGCCAGGTCCCTTGAAACATATGCTATGCAGATGTTTCTTTCCTGCAGCGACTGTGTCAAGCAGCAAGGATGGACCGGCTTCCGGCAGGACAAGGACAGTTGGGGGGCGAGGGCCTGGGATTGAATGGGAACCAGGTAGAGGGGAGCTATAGGGGGGAAAAGGAGGAACATCTGTAATAATCTGAACAATAAAGATTTTTTTTAAAAGTTGGTATTGCCCAGTTGGTGTGGTTCAGTGGTTGAACTTTAACCTATCAACCAGGAGGTTACAGTTTGATTCCTGAGTTGCAGGTTCTATCCCCATAGGAGGGTGTGTAAGAGGCAGCTGATCAGTGATTCTCATCATTAATGTTTCTCTCCCTCTCCCTTCCTTTCTAAAATCAATAAAAATATTTTTTTAATGTTAAAAAAAACCAACACTGCCTATTCACTAGGAAGATTGAGTATGAGCAGACATTTATAGACATTATAGGGAGAACAGGGACTTCCATTTTTCATCGTGGCCAATTTTACTGTGAACATAAAACTGTTCTAAGAAATAAAGGTGGGCCTGACTGGCCAGCATGGCTCAGTGATTGAGCACCAACCTATGAACCAGGAGGTCACAGTTTGATTCCCGTCAGGGCACATGCCTGAGTTGCAGACTCAATCCCTAGTGTAGGGTATGTAGGAGGCAGCCAATCAATGATTTTCTCTCATCATTGATTTCTATCTCTCTCGCCTTTTCCCTTCCTCTCTGAAATAAATTTTAAAATATTTTTTAAAAAAAAGTTTGCTCAGCCAATGTGGCTCAATGGTCAACATCGACCCATGAACCAAGAGATCACTAGTTCCATTCCAGATCAGGGCACATGCCCAGGTTTCAGGCTCAATCCCCAGTAGAGGGTGTGCAGAGGCAACCAGTTGATGATGTTTCTCTCTCATTGGTATTTCTCTCTCTATCCCTCTTCTTTCCTTTCTCTAAAAATAAATGAAAACATATTTTTAAAAATAATAAAGTTGGTATATGGGAACTCTCTGTGTCCTCTGGTCAATTTTGTTGTGACTCTAAAACTGCTCTAAAAAATAGTCTTTTTAAAATGCATTTTTAAACAATAAGTACAGAACTAAATAGTTCTAAATTAAGAATAGATAATATGAAAGAGTGTAATAAAAATTCCAGAAATAAGATTTAACTTATCAAAAAGTATAATCTATGAAGTATTAAGAGGAATAAGAATGTAAAGAAATGAATCATAATTTTATAAATATTGTTGGGAAGTTAGTTTTCATTATGAAGAAAATTAAATATCAATTCATACTTCACAATAAACAGCCAAATACAATAATATGAATCCTTAATAGGTTAAAAATGATAACTGTAGACACCCCAAAAGTTGTAGAATGAAATGCTATATCTGTTTAACTAATTGTACCAAGGTAAAAAATTTTCAAATAATGAAACAAGATGTACAGATAACAATTTAAATGGAATCACATAAAACACTAAAACAATAAAAATAAAAAGATATCTACAACATAGCAGATACTTAAGAAATGCAGGTTGATAAATTAATATTATGGAACACAAGACCCTCTCCTCAGCCAGGGCAGTAAATTTCTAAATTTCCAAAAATGGAATGAGTAGACTTGAGCAAATGAAATGGCCACCTTTGTTCTTGGTTAGAACATCTCCACACCACCTCAAGATGTCAGCTGTCTGTAATTTAATTTATAAATTTAATGCAATCCCAATTTTGACACTGATCATAAGTTATAAGTCAATCCTAAAGTTCATAAAAAAGATAAACACACAAGAATAGCTAAGAAAACACTAAGGAGGAAGAGCTCAGTAGGGGGACTAGCCCTGACATGAAAATATATAACAAATTCTCTGCAACAGATGAATAAACAGGTCAGTGGAACCGAAGTTCAGAAATAGCCAAATGACATTTTTTAAAAAAATGTAGTAAATGAAATACTGGTATCTCAAGTATTGAGGCAATGCTAATCTTTTTAATAAAGTGAACTAATGAAACAAAATGGAAGATCTACAAGAAGTAATTTAAATGGATTCACAGAATTGGTTTTTGGGACAACAGGTTACCCATTCAGAAAAAACGGTTAAATTAGATCCATTCCTCAAACCATATACAAGAATAAATTCCAAATTTACCAGAGATCTAAATATAAAAAACATAAAAAGGCATGGGTGATAATAACCTGGGTGTAGGGGGGAAACTTTTAAAATATGACTAAAGTCCAGATGCAGTAAAACAAAAAGGTTGGTACATTTTACTACATAATAATAAAAATTTGCGTGGGGAAAAAGGCCACCATAAGCAAGCTCAAAAGACAAATGACAAACTGGAAGGAAATATTCGTAATTTATATCAGAGATAAAGGACCAATATTCCTAACTTATAAGGAGTATTTTTAAAAGTTGAGGGGGAAAAGATGCCCCGCACTCTCTTTCGGAACAAGTTAGGGTGGAAAGTCCCCAGAAAAGAGGGTTCTGAGGTCCGTGGGGTCTCTGGGCTACAAAGTGTCGCGCATGTGCCTGTGCCAGTGCTGAGCGCCAGGCGGCCGTGTCGCCCCCTCCTCACCCGCCCCGCGGGGCGTCCCCTCACCATCCTCGCGGCAGAAGAGCGCCGGGAGCGGGTCGGGCTGCCCGGCTCCTGGCTGACCTCAGGCTCCGGTCTCCCGATCTCTTCAGGCTCTGAAAGTCCTCTTGCAACTTAGTGTGAAAGTTCTTCGGGGGGGTGGGGCCCCAGAGCCCCAGGACTCTCACGCCAGCAGCGGGGGGCTGGGCGCAGCCATCCTCAGCTCCATCTGCCCCCACTGCCGGCCTGCCCCACCCAACAAGCTAGCGCCTAGATCTTTCATTTTCATTTCTGTGAAAACTGCTTCTGCCTTCGGTTGCAGTCTTGAGGTAACAAACAACAGCTGCCCCGGATTGATGTCAACATTTTAGGACGGATGTTGCTGTCAGACAAATTCTGAGTCTAAATCCTGGACTCTCATTTCTCAGTGGAGTAACCTCAGTCAGTGGCATCTGTACAGTGGGCATAGCCACAACCATTTCATGATATTATTGTGAGGATTCAATGAGATAGAGTCTGTAGAGTGTCTAGCATATGTTTTAGAAATCAGCATTCTCAGGGCTGTAGGAGCCTGGATGAGGCCTTCCCAGCGGATCCTAAACTGAGGAAGTTGGGGCCACAGGAGCAGCAGGAGGTCCTGTCCTCAGGGGACCCGGTGCTTCTGCCCCATGGAGATCAACAGCTCCTGCACTCCTATGTATGGCAGTGCCAGAGCCAACACTCGACACTGTAGGCAGCTGTGGTGGCCCTGATGTCCAGCACCTGGGCCAACCAGCCCCCAGGCCTCTTCATGCCGCTTGGCAAGCAGGTGAAGGTGGTTGCTCAGCACTTGCTGTTCATTGGGAACACCCTGGGCCAGCTGTCAGCCTCCGCCCCTCCTCAAGCATAGGTCAGGGCTGCAGGTACAGTGCTGGGCCAGGCATTGCGGGCTACTGTGCTCACTGTCAAAGGAGCTGCTCTGGGCTACCCATCGAGTTCTGCAGCACAAGCAGATGGTGCTGTGTGGGACACAGCTGGCAGGGCAGACCCTGCAGTTCACCTGTCTGGGCCCCTGAGGGTCACTTGGCCCTGCTGTGCCCCTCCCCTGCCTGCGGGAGCCCTCTTCCAGTCATTGGGCAGCTGGAGGGCTCTGTGTTAGAAACTAGGAGAAGTGCTTATCTTTACCCATTCCTGCCCCTTTCAGTCATCTCAGTCTCTCCCAGAGGCATCTCTTCCGCCCTCCACAGCTTTTTGTATGAGCCACTTTGTATTAATTATTTTTGTTAGGTCGGAGAGAGCCCAGGATCGGATACATGCAGACATGTGATGAGACAATGGACTCCCCCTGGAATTTCTCACAGATCAACGTGCTAGACACAGATACCTGGCTTCTTCTCCCTGAATCCACATACCCCCACACAGATGCTGACTCATTCCTGAATACCTTGCTGACCCCCCTGCAGCTGAAGCTTCCTCAACTGAATACCTCAGCTCATGTCCCCGCCCCTCACCCAACCGCAGTATAAAAAAAGCGCCCCCCTCCATGTTGGCGTGAATCCACGTGCCCTGTCTTTGGGGGTACGTGGGTCTCCCGGGGACGCAGAATAAACTTTCCTTTCCTTTCTTTTCTGATTCACTGGACTGTATTTCTTGCGCCGCCTCCTGAGCCACCTAACCTAACACCAACCAAACAACCAATCAAACAAACTGAAAGGGTGAGGGCTATGCGCTCTCCGCCATCTCCTCCATGTTGGGGCCACGTGTAGCCTTCTTCCCGGAAGCCCAGGCCTCTGCTGGCCGCGCCCGGGATTTTAAACTAACCAATGACAATCAAGGGAAGTGCGCGCCATAGATATGACCACATCCTGTGTAACAAGACCCGGCTCACGCCTGGCCAATCGGCAGGGCCCACAATCCCCTTGCGTCACCCCCCTATTTAAGCCGGATTTTCCCATGGGAGCAGGGCCGGGCCGGCCGGGAACGGGGGTCGGTCTAGCTAGCCCTAAAATAAAAGGTCCTTTTGCTGTTGCATCGAAACTGGCTCCCAGTGTGGAATTCTTTGGGGATCTTGGAATCTGGGCATAACATTTGGGGTCTCGCCCGGGATCCTCAAAGCCCATTGAGGGACTCCCAGCTCGGAGGACTTGGCTGACCGCGGTATGTGTCGTTTATGTTTGTATTTGTTTGTTTCTGTGTGAGCTCACTTCTGAAATCTGTATTCGCCCACATTGATCGTGGACGCACGAGGACAAAGGGCGGGAGGAGTCGGGGGACGCCTCGATCCTCCATCTGTATCTGTAGAACTAGCTTTGCTTCCGAGGTCGGGAAATCTGTAGGCGGGTAGCTTCCGCTGGCTGTAGAACTAGCTTTGCTTCCGAGGTCGGGAAATCTGTAGGCGGGTAGCTTCCGCTGGCTGTAGAACTAGCTTTGCTTCCGAGGTCGGGAAATCTGTAGGCGGGTAGCTTCCGCTGGCTGTAGAACTAGCTTTGCTTCCGAGGTCGGGAAATCTGTAGGCGGGTAGCTTCCGCTGGCTGTAGAAGTAGCCTTGCTTCGTTTTCGGTTTTTACCATCATGGAGTTGGAAAATTATTTTGGTTTCGCGTCCATGGAGTTGGAATACTGTATTTTAGGGCCCCTTAGTTGTCTGTGTTTGTGTTTTTTTGGTTTTATTTTGTGGATTTACTGGATAGACATTATGGGACAGACTCAAACTACTCCTTTAAGCATTATGGTCTGTCATTTTAAAGAGGTAGAGGAAAGAGCCAGCAACCTCAGTGCGGAGGTTCGGAAGGACCGGTGGCGGGCCTTTTGTTCCAGGGAGTGGCCGACTTTTAATGTCGGGTGGCCGCCGGAGGGGACTTTCGATCTCCCCACCATCCGCCGGGTTAGGGATATCGTCTCCCAGCCCAAAGAGGGACATCCTGGTCAACTCTCTTACATTGTTACTTGGCAGGACCTCGTGGAAGATCCACCATCTTGGCTTAGGCCCTTCCTACCTCCACACCCTCCGGAGCCAGAACCCATTTTTGCCTTGCAGGAAGCGGAGAAGAGGAAGGAGAAAAGAACCACCCTGCCGTCAGCTCCAGCTCCCCCCTACCCGGTTTTGCAGGGGGGAACTGAAGAAGAGTTAATTTTTCCTCCCCCATATCATTTCCACAGGATGCCGGAGAGATTTGATCCTGCCCTGTGGCGGGAAGCTGACGCAGTTCCGGGAGTACCTGGGGGCGGAGTTCCGGGAGTGCCTGGGGGCGGGGTTCCGGGAGTGCCTGGGGGCGGAGTTCCGGGAGTGCCTGGGGACGCAGTTCCGGGAGTGCCTGGGGGCGGGGTTCTGGGAGTGGCCTCAGTTCCGGTTCCGGTAGGAGGCCCGCCTCTCACCCGGCAAAGAGCTCAGCGGGAACTGTCTGTCGCAGCCCCCGACTCCACTATTAAGACCCCCCGACTCCACTATTAAGACCTTGCCCTTACGGGCCGCTGGACCCCCGGATGCGAATGGCAACCAGCCCCATATCTATTGGCCTTTCTCAACTAGCGATTTGTATAACTGGAAGGCACAGAACCCTAAGTTCTCTGAAAAGCCGGGGAGACTTATTGACTTGCTAGATTCTGTTCTTTTCACCCATCAGCCCACATGGGACGACTGTCAGCAGCTTTTACAGGTTCTGTTCACAACGGAAGAGAGAGAAAGGATCCTCAATGAGGCCCGGAAGATGGTTCCTGGTGTAGATGGAAATCCAACCACAAACCAGGCCCAGATAGATGTCTCTTTCCCTTTAACTAGGCCTGAATGGGATTTCAACATGGCAGAAGGTAAGGAGAGGCTCTCGGTTTACCGCCAGACTCTAATGGGAGGTCTCCGTAGGGCTGATAGGAAGCCCACCAGTTTGACCAAGGTAGGGAACGTACAGCAGGGAAGAGATGAGTCTCCAGCTGCCTTTCTAGAACGGATCATGGAGGCATATCGCACCTACACCCCCATGGATCCAGAAGCCCCTGAGAATAAGGCAGCTGTAATCATGAGTTTTATAAACCAGTCAGCCATGGACATTAGAAAAAAACTGCAGAGAATAGATAGATTAGGAGAAAAGAGTTTACAGGATTTACTGGCAGTGGCAGAGAAGGTGTTCAATAACCGAGAGTCCCCTGAGGATAGACGAGCCCGCGCCATGGTGGCTGCCAGTGACAAGCAGACCCGAAACCTGGCCAAGATTCTGCTAGCCACCACCACGGAGTCCCCTGAGGAGCGGACCCGCCGCCTTCGCCAGCTTGCTGATGGCCAAGAAAGAGGTAAGGAAACTGCCCGGAGTGGGAAGAAAAAACTGCAACAGAACCAGTGTGCTTACTGCAAAGAGATAGGGCACTGGGTCCGAGAATGCCCAAAGAAGGCCGGTAAAAGGGGAAGCAAGACGGACCGGGTGGAGGTCTTGGAGCTGGAAGGACTGAGTGATTAGGGGAGTCGGGGTTCGGACCCCCTCCCCGAGCCCAGGGTAACTCTTAGAGTGGAGGGGACCCCTGTTGACTTCCTTGTCGACACTGGAGCACAACATTCGGTTCTCCGCACACCTCAGGGGAAGCTTGCTAATAAAAAGTCCTGGGTGCAAGGGGCAACTGGCATGAGCCAGTATCCATGGACTACCCGAAGAACAGTAGATCTAGGAACGGGCCGGGTATCCCATTCCTTCATGGTAATACCGGAGTGCCCCTACCCCCTTTTAGGACGGGACTTGCTAACCAAGATTGGAGCCCAAATAACCTTCAGACAAGGGGGGCCTCAGGTTACCGATAGCGAAGGCCACCCCATCCAGGTTCTGACTCTGAGACTGGAGGATGAATATCGCCTACACCAAGGGGCACCCCCAGTAGAGAACAATATAAATAGATGGCTGCAAGAATTCCCCACAGCCTGGGCAGAGACGGGGGGAGTAGGACTGGCCGCCCACAGGGCCCCAACCCTGGTTGAGCTAAAACCAGGAGAAAGCCCAATAAGAGTAAAACAGTACCCTATGTCCCAGGAGGCTCGGAAGGGAATCCAGCCTCACATCCGGAGACTGCGAAGCCTAGGGGTACTGGTTCCATGCCAATCTGCCTGGAACACCCCCCTCCTGCCGGTCAGAAAGCCCCACACGAATGATTATCGACCAGTCCAGGACCTCAGGGAAGTAAATAAAAGGGTCCTGGATATACACCCAACCGTTCCCAACCCATACACTCTCCTAAGCTCTCTGGCACCCTCTAGAGTCTGGTATACCGTACTAGACTTGAAGGATGCCTTTTTCAGCCTGCCGCTAGCGCCTCAAAGCCAACCCCTGTTTGCCTTCGAGTGGCACGACCCAGAGGAAGGCTACAGTGGACAATTAACCTGGACGCGATTGCCCCAAGGATTCAAGAATTCACCCACCATCTTCGACGAGGCGCTGCATGAAGACCTTGGTGAGTACAGGAGAGAGCACCCCAATCTCACTCTCCTTCAGTACGTAGATGACATCCTGATTGCTGCCGATACCGCCAAAGATTGTGAGCAAGGGACCAAAGATCTGCTGGCCACCCTAGGGACCTTAGGGTACCGGGCCTCTGCGAAGAAGGCTCAGATATGCCAAAAGAGGGTGAGTTACCTGGGGTACATACTGGAGGGCGGACAGCGGCGGTTGTCAGATGCTAGAAAAGAGACAGTCTTGAAAATCCCTGCTCCCACCTCCCGGAGGGAGGTGAGGGAGTTCCTAGGATCGGCTGGCTATTGCCGCCTCTGGATACCAAGTTTTGCTGAGATCGCCAGGCCCCTATATGAAGCCACCAAGGAGGGGAAGGCCTTTAAATGGACTGAGACAGAAGAAATGGCCTTTAATCAGATAAAGAAAGCTCTTTTGGCTACTCCAGCCCTGGGCCTACCAGACATTACAAAACCCTTTCGCCTCTTTGTAGATGAGCGCAAAGGAGTGGCAAAAGGGGTTTTAACCCAGGCTTTAGGCCCCTGGAGTCGCCCAGTGGCATATTTGTCTAAAAAGCTGGATCCTGTAGCCGCTGGCTGGCCACCGTGCCTAAGAATCATTGCAGCAACCGCGCTCTTAGTCAAGGATGCTGACAAACTGACCCTGGGGCAGGAGATCTGGATCACAACCCCGCATGCCATTGAAGGGATCCTAAAACAGCCTCCTGATAGATGGATGAGCAATGCTCGCATGACCCACTATCAAAGCTTGCTGCTCAACCCCCCTAGAGTGCGGTTCCTTCCCAGTGCGGCCCTCAACCCTGCTACCCTGCTACCTGACCCTGACCTAGATGCCCCACTACATGACTGTGCGGGAATCCTGGAGCAGGTACATGGACTTCGGAAGGACTTGACCGATCGGCCCCTCCCGGATGCAGAGGCCACCTGGTTCACGGATGGAAGCAGCTTCGTGCGGAACGGGTGCAGGTACGCAGGTGCGGCGGTGGTTGCCAACACGAACACTGTGTGGGCGGAGGCTCTGCCCCCTGGGACATCAGCTCAGCGAGCAGAACTCATTGCACTCACCAAGGCACTGACACTGGGGGCTGGAAAGCGGCTTAACGTTTACACAGACAGCCGTTATGCATTTGCTACAGCTCATGTTCACGGGGCAATCTACCAGGAGAGAGGGCTGTTGACAGCAGAGGGACGGACAATAAAAAATAAGCAGGAAATCCTCGACCTGCTCTCAGCCTTATGGCTTCCTGCCAAGTTAGCCATAATCCACTGCCAGGGACACCAAAAAGCCAATGACCTGGTAGCTAAAGGCAACCAAAAGGCTGACGAGGCTGCAAAGGCAGTAGCCCTTACCTCGGTCCCTACCATGGCCTTACAACTACCAGACCCAGGGGACCCAGTCCTACCAGACCAGCCCAAGTACTCCCAGGAGGAGTTGCAACGTATCAAAAAGCTCCCTAAAGCCCAGGAAATAAAGGGATGGTGGCATACACCAGAAGGAGAACTTATACTGCCGGACTGGCTCGGGGACACGATATTAAAACATATGCACCAATCCACTCACCTGGGAGCCCGGAAAATGAAGGACTTAATCCAACATGCTAGGATCAAAATTCACCAGCAGAATACCAAGATAGACCAGGTTGTGTCAGCCTGCAAGACCTGTCAACTCACAAACGCAAGGGTTGGATCAAATAAAGAAGGAACCAGGCTCAGAGGCACCAAACCTGGAGCACAATGGGAGGTCGACTTCACTGAAATTAAACCAGGGAAGTATGGTTATAAATATCTTTTAGTATTTATAGATACCTTCTCTGGCTGGGTAGAAGCATACCCAACCAAGCGTGAAACAGCTCAGACGGTGGCCAAGAAGCTGCTGGAAGACATCTTACCCAGGTATGGTTTTCCTGCTATGATAGGATCCGACAACGGGCCAGCCTTTATTTCACAGGTAACACAGGTAGTAACCAGGGCTATTGGGGCAAATTGGAAACTGCATTGTGCTTATAGACCCCAGAGTTCAGGTCAGGTAGAAAGAATGAATAGAACTTTAAAAGAGACCCTTACCAAATTAACCATGGAGACTGGCGGGGACTGGGTGGCTCTCCTACCGTATGCCCTTTACCGGGTAAGGAACTCCCCTTACACCCTGGGTTTTACTCCCTATGAAATCATGTTTGGCAGGCCACCCCCTATCATTCCTAACCTTAAAGCTGACTTTCTCGCTGAATTTGAAAATCAAGAACTATCTCTTTCCTTAAGAGGGCTCCAGAGGGCACACGAGGACATTTGGCCACGCCTTCGCGCCATCTATGAGACCAGCCCAATTCCAACTCCTCATCAACACAGACCAGGAGATTGGGTCTACGTCAAAAGGCATCATCAAGAAACTCTTGAGCCACGTTGGAAGGGTCCCTACACTGTGGTGCTAACGACCCCCACTGCTCTCAAGGTAGACGGCGTCGCGACCTGGATCCATCACACTCACGTCCGGTCAGCGGACCCATCCACGGTCCAAAAAGACTTCATCACCAAATGGAACGTCGAAAGAGATCAACGCAACCCACTGAAGCTCAAGCTACGGCGTGCTCCACCTGCCTGATGCTGGTGACATAACTCGCGATTACTCCTGTCGCCAGGAGCCCCCACAATAGACTTAGATGATGCCTGCATCTGCATGGACATGGCTCCAAAGAGACAGGGACAATTTATAGAAAAATCGGGGATAGACTTTAGTATCACATGTTTAATAGCGGAAGATTTGGCTGCCTGAAAGCGGCCATGATGCCAGTATTATGTTTCATTGTATTAATATGTTACATTAACCTTTAATTCTCTTGCAGGTTTGAATGTATAGTGGTTGTCCTAAAAAAAGAACTGTGCAGGATGACCCCCGAAAGTAAGGAGTGCCTAGCTGCCGAGAGGGCAGGTGCCCAACTGAACAGGGAATGGTGCCCATCAGGTTTTGGTCACTGTTGAGAGACAGTTGACAGTTGACAGCCTGTGTACTGCTTGCAGGCCTGCATGACCATGCCCATGTCAGGGGTAGTAAAGCTAGAAAAAGCCTGGTTAGAATAAAAATCTAAAGCATGGTTATGCATGAAAAGAAATTAGCAAAGAAAATCAGAAAATCTTAGAATAAATCAATATATTTTTCTTCTTATATAATTCCTCCGAAATCTAGCAATACATCTCTTTGCATAAATTCAATAAGACCAGTTTCTAATAATGGTTTTCAGTTACCGTTCTTGTTGTATTTATGCAAACATCAGAATAGTAGATAAATTAATCTCGATTTGGCTTTTTAATGGCCATGGAGGAATTTTAAAAAGAAATCGCCTATTCAATAAAAATTGTTACTTCCC
>NW_005872064.1:0-22914 GCF_000147115.1 Myotis lucifugus
CATTGTCAGCAGCATCATCACCACTACCATAACCATCATCACCACCATCACCATCATCACCACCACCACCATCACCATCATCACTACCATCATCACATCATCATCACCATAATCAATATCACCATTATCAGCATCAGCATCACTACTACCATAACCATCATCACCACCATCACCATCATCATCACTACCACCACCATAACCATCACCATCACCATCACCATCATGATCACCACCATCACCATCACCATCACAATCAATATCACCATCATTATCAGCATTATCATCACCTGCAGGAAGCCTCTGCTTGTCAATACTGTCACAGGAATGCACCAAGGAAAGCAGAAGGCCAATGGACCTTGGGCGTTAGCAGGGCTGTGTTGAGATAGTGGTGGCTCAAGGCAATTCCCTAATCTGATCATCCTTTTACTGTTTACCAAACTTTACCTTTGATATGCCTGTATGCATTACTAAAGAGCAAATGTGTATTCAAGTAAATAGCAGACCAGGCCAGAAGTCGGTGTGTCTCTTCAAGAAAGAGGCTCCCCCTGATCCCCAATGCCTTCTAAATTCATATTTCTTGTATAGCATTTTCATTTGTGCGTCGGCCCCTCCTTCAGATCCTGAACCCCACTGTGAAGGTCGTGGCATCCACCACCATCATCACCACCACCATCACCATCATCATCATCATTATCACCATCATCACCATCACTACCATCATCACCACTACTTCCATCATTAAGATCAATATCCTCATCTTCACAATTCTTTTCATCAACACTCCCACCATCACCACTGTCAATATTGCCATCAATGTCACCATCATATTATTATCATCAGCAGTGATACTTCAGTGAGTCTTCATTACCACCATTGTCATCACCATGGTTACTGTTGTCATCCTCAGCATCAGCATCACAACTATTTATTGAATGCTTATTTATGTGTCAGATACTGCCACAGAGGCTTTACATAAATTATCTAATTAAATCCTCACAACCATCCTGTAACATTTTTCAGATGAAGAAAATGAGGCTCAAAGAGGCTAAGGAACTTGTCTGAGGTCACACAACTAGTAAACGAAGGCGGGGGTTACATTCCCACAGAGTCCTGTGAGCTCAGAGTCTGAACTCTTTCCCACTACTCCACACTGTGCCTGTTGGAGGGAACTATTTGTTATGTAGCATTGTGGCAGCAATACTGACTAATACAACCACTTCCCAGCTGTGTAATCTTGAGAAGGTTACTTCACCTCTCTGAGCTTCTACTCCTACACGTGACATAATAATACATATGTCACTGGTTCTAAAACTTTAGCCATCAGCAAACCATGTTTAGGAATATTTTGCTTTATCTCCCTATAATCCATATCACTGTTTACTTAATGCTTTTCTTAAATCAATTCACAGTTTCTAAAAGTCTAAATTCTGACTTCAGTCTCAACCTAAGCAGTAATATCCATGAGGTGCCATTTATTTAATTTCCATATGCACTAAAATACTTTAACATTTTCAATGCCTATATTGCCTCTAAAATCACTTTGTGCACCACCAGTGGCACGTAATATGCGGATATATATTAGGTATAAGGCAGGGTTTAGTGACAATCACGTTAAACGGTACCCTGAGCTAAGTGCCTGCTACACACTGAACACTGTGTTGCTGCTGATGCTGGTGATGGAGAGAAGTCACAGCCTATGAGGCGGGGTGCAACTCACTGATCATCGTGGTCCCGCCCGCCAGTGCTGCCCTGGTCCCTTGGAAGAAGTCATCGGCGGCGGTCATCCCCTGGGACGGCTTCTGCAGGTACGTGTTGACGTCGATGCCCCCGGGAATCACCATCCGCCCGTTGGCCTCAATGGTCTTCACTCCACCAGGAACGATTAAGTTCTCTCCTATTTGTCTGGAGACAAACAAGAGAGAAGGCGTTGGTTCTTTGAAAAAGGAAATGGTACCAGCCACCTTGCAGCTTCAGACCATCAGGGAGAAACACTTCCGAGCCAGGCCCCATCCCGGGCACTGGGCGGACAGAGACAACGCAGGCAGGACCCTGCCCTCGAGGGCTCAGGTCTAACGAGGAGGCAGGGCATGTCGACAGATGGTCACGATCCAGTGCAGCAGAGGGTGGGTCACGTCAGTAGCCTGGTTATCTGGGAAGGCTTCCAGGAGGAGGTGGCGGCAGCGCTGAGACCAGCATCACCATCAAGTGGTAAAGGACTCCCCGGACAGCCCGTCACTCCAGAGCACGTCACACACCTCTAGCAACTGGCTCGGGTACGGAGGGGAGTGTTTGCAGCGAGACAGAGTGAAAAGCCCCCTGGGCCCTACGAGCTTTCAGACAGTGTGATGGGCTGAACTGTGCGCCCCCACATTCCTAGGTTGAAGCCCTAACACCGGACCTCAGCATGTGACCGTTTGGAGACGGGTCACCAGATACAAGGAGGCCGTCGGGCGGGCCCTGACCCAGCAGGACTGGTGTCCTTATAAGAGGAAGCTACACGGAGCCCACGTGCCCAGGAGCAAGGCCATGTGAGGACACGCGAGCAGACGGCTGTCACAGCCGAGGGAGAGGTCTCCTTAGGAACCAGCCCCGCACACGTCCTGGACTTGCAGCCTCCAGAGCGTGAGAAACACGTGTCTGTGACTGAGCCTCCCTATCGGTCTGGGGAATTCTGTCACGGAGGCCCGAGCAGACTAACACCCGATCTCCGGAGGGTGGAGAGGGGACCGATGGGGAGAGAGTGGAGAAGGACTTTAGCCCAATGCATGTCTTTCCTGTAAGTGCCCAGGCGCTGTCCGTAGCCAGACAGTCCTCTCTCTCCCGGCCCCTCACCCAGCTCTGGAGATTCCGAGCAGGTGGAAGAAAACTGTGAGCTCAGTCGGGTGTACGAGGCTGGAATTCACACAGCCCCTCACTGGGTCTGTGACGCGGGACAGACTTCTCCCTGCCCGCCTCTCCCAGGAGGTAGAGCAGGGACCCTGTGTGTTTCCCAGCCTCCACGGGAGCTGCAGCCTGCATGAGGCTGTGGCAGAGCCGGGCACGGGGGTGGGGAAACTCAGTAAACACTAGGACCTCCTCCACCCGCAGTGTAAACCTCCCCAAATCTCTCCAGCCCTGATAGTCACAGCAACACGGCAGTCACTGTGGAGCAGAGCCCAGCCTGCCATTCCCTCTGAGACTGGCTTCTTAACAGGTCTGTTTGGCCCGGCTGGTATGGCTCAGTGGTTGAGCACCAACCTATGAACCAGGAGATCACGGTTCAATTCCTTGTCAGGGCACAGGCCCGGGCTGTGGGCTTGATCCCCAGTGGGGGTGTGCAGGAGGCAGCTGGTCAATGATTCTCTCTCATCTTTGATGTTTCCATCTCTCTCTTCCTCTCCCTTCCTCTGTGAAATCAACACACACACACACACACACACACACACACACACACACACACACAAGGTCTGTTTGGTCCACGCACTTTATAAGCCCGTCTTCCAGGTAGACGTCGGCATAGAAGGACTGGTCATCGTTGATGATCCGTCCACCTTTGATGAGGAGCCGGTCACTCTGAAAAGAAAGCAAAGTGTTAAGTGTCACTGGGGAAAAGCCAGGAGGTGTTTTTGTTTGCTTTTAACTTTTAATATAAAATTATTCAAACATTTTCAAAAGTAACAAGTGGCGTAAAAAAGCAAGGCCCAACAATCTGGAATCTCGAGCTCTTGGTAGAGTCTGCTCTCCCACTTGCTTTCGGTCTCTGCTCAGCGTCACTTACCTGAGAGCCCTCCCCGGCTGCCCTCTTAGGATCACTATACACCGCTTCCTGCCAGCCGACCCCACACCCCTCCCCCATTTATGGTTACACAGCACTTACTGCAGTGCGTCTGACATACTAGGTATTTACGTTTGTCTGAAATGTGACTCCCCACGGGCATCAAAGCTGTGGTGTGTTAGTTACCCCACCGGCTGAGTCCAGCGCATATCACAGAGGGTCAAACACACACGCATGGGTGTGGATGGATGGCGCCACCTAGAGCTGAGCCCTGCACTTGTCCTTACGAGACTGTCAGCTCCAAGGGGGCAGAGATGTCATCCATTTTACTCACAGCTGCATCCCCTACACCTTGGACACAGCCTGGACAGATGGATGGATGAAAGGATGGGTGGGTGGATGGATGGTTGGAAGGAAGGAAGGAAGGAAGGAAGGAAGGAAGGGAGGAAGGAAGGAAGGGTAGATAGATGGATGGATGAATGGATGGACAACTGGGTGGGTGGGTGGATGACTAGGTGGGTGGGTGGATGAATGAGTAAATGAATGGATGACTGGGTGGGTGGATGAGTGAATGGATGGGTGGATGACTGGGTGGGTGGGTGGATGAATGAGGAAATGGATGGACGAATAGAAGGATAGATGAATAGATGGATACCTTGAAGGACGAATGGGTGAAGATGGAGAGAAAGGCATTGCAGCCACGAGACAAGAACTAAGAGCCACGATCCAAGGAGGAGATGTGTGAACCGGCACGTCCTGTCCCCCGGCAGGAGGGTCTCTGGAGGGAGGGGCTCCAGCTCAGTCAGGGCCCGGCCCAGCACCTGCCTCTTATGCCTGCGGGAGAGGCCAGCCAAGACGTGTGCGTCACAGGGAAGACGCCCTCTGGAGGGCACTCCAGGACCAAAGGAAAGAGGAGGCGCGGGCTGTGCACATGCAGACACAGAGACAAGGGGGTGTGCAGGCTCCAGGCACCAGGAAGCAGGGAACTGTGAGTCACAGGCAGCTGGCGCGTGGCTTCCTGGACACGGCCTCCCACTTCTAAGAGAGGGCTCTCAGGCTCCGCCTGCAACATGGCATTAGGTGTGCTGTGAGCCGAACACCAGCCCCACCTGCTCTGCTCTTCCTGGAACCCACGGTGGAGCTCGGGCTCATACCCCACCCCTCCCAGCACCCAACTACCAGCAGGTACCGAGGCAGCTGCTGCACACGGGCCCACGCTCCTGCTGTCCTCAGGGGCCAGCGTTTTTCTTAAAATATAAGCCCATGACCCGGCAAGAGCTTATGTGACTTTCTCGTTATCTGTGCCTTTGCCTTTTAATTGGCATTTTCCAAGCCACGTTCCTTGGGACCCTCGGTCACAGGGGTTTTAGCAGCTGGTGTCCCAAAAAGGGAATCCCAGGTGTCGTGAGCTTAGAAAAGTCTGGGTTAAACAGAAGCCAAGGCTGTCTCTGTGACAGGAACTCCCAGGTCCTTTACTCCTGGGTGTGATGTGCATATTCACGAGGGAACCAAGCTCACGGCTTTCCCAGCGGATCCTTTTGTTTTGCGGGAAACGCTGACCAGGAGACTTCCCCGCAGGAGGCGTCCGGGGATGTGCTCCAGAGCCCGAAGGTCCTGCCTGCTCGGACCCTCATGGCGCGTCCGGTCCGACCGAGGGGGGAGCGGCTCAGACGGGTGACTCCCAGGTTCACACACAAACAAGGGCGCAGGTTGCCTTTCCTAGCTTCCTCCCCCGCGTTCGCTCCATCAGACACACTCTGTCACATCTTAAAACATGTTCAAATCCATCACATCCCATAATCAGATTCCATCAGGAAAAACCCAGGGCTGTGATCCACGGGCCAGTTCCCTGGGGCTCTGCTTCTTCACTCAGCTAACTCACAGCAAGAGCCAATTGTGTATGGGACACCAAATTTTAAGAATTTCGTAAAAGTCACACATTAAAAAAAAAAAATAAGAATACACTGCCTCTCCCAGATTACCACGAGGGACAAACAAGATATGTGAGCGAGGACAAGCTCTGTATAAAAATCGCTGTTTAAATACTCCGAAGAAAATAAAATAGCTAATTCGAAATCCAACAAAAATCTGACTGTCAGGGTGCCGGAGACGGCCAGTTCCGGATTACGACCCGCTCGGCTCCTGTCCCGGATCAGGGTGCGTGAGAATGAAGTGTCCAGAGTCAGACAGATGTGGGTTCCGATCCCTCCCCTCTTCCCATCCAGGTGACTCAACCCCTGCTGGCCTCAGTTTCCTCATCCGTAAAATGGGGATAAGTGTCCCTGTCTCCTAGGGCTGCAGGGAGGACTCCTGGGGACAGTTCCACCATGATGGGTGCTCTGTGCTGAGCACAGGCCTGGCTCATGGAAACCGTGGGGACAGCTACACACCGTTAACTCCTCACCGTTCTCTGCAGCAGGAACTCCGCTCCATACACAGCTGTTTAAGGAAGGAGGGTGCCGCTAAAAGAAGCAGTTCTCAGGCCAGTGGGGGCACTGAGTCGTAACCCAGCCTTTGCACCCAGGCTGGGAGGGCTGGCAGAGATTGGCAAGGAGGCCTCCACGCCAGCCCTCCCAGGGAAAATGAGTAGGATTTAGCCCCACAAAAAGGAGCAAAGAGCCTGCAGAGAAGGGGAGAGGCACGGAGGCCGCAAGGCACCCGGTGGGCTCGGGGGTCTGTCAGCGGTTTCCTCTGGCTGCACTGTGGCCTCCGAGGGCACCTGGAGGGGTATGCAGGTGCCCGCTCACGGGGACCCTGAGGGACTCTAACATCCTGGGGGAGGAGCCTGGGCTGGCGGCGAAGTAACTGCAGGGCTTGCATCAGGGAGGAGCTCAGACACACAGAGGGCCCTGAACGAAGACATCGTGGGAACCCTGGGCAGAAGGGGATGAAGGGACACTCGTCACCTTCACACCCTCCTCAGAGCTGGCCTTTCTCAGTTAGAACAAGTGCCGACCAAGTTTGCACACGGTGTCAAGGGCCTTAAAATGGGTCGTGACTTGACCTAGAAATCCAGCGCCGGGAACTCGTCCTCTGGAAAATGTCCCGACGCAGGGCAAGGACTGCACTGAAGTGTGATCCCGAATTAATTCCCATCGCACTCCCGCACCACCAACGGGGTGTCGTTCAGATACTAAAATGCTCCCTGGGGACTTCTGAGAACGAACAGAGGCACTGAGCAATGACATGTTAGGTGAAAAAATAAAATTTCTATGGTGGTATTCGGGGGTGGGTAGATCTTTCTGGCAGTAACTGACTCCCCCCAACAGAGAGTTTGGGGTGCCGCCCCCATGTCTCTGCTGCCCATCCCTCTCCCATTACAGTCATCACACTTCATGGTCGCTGTTCACATGACCCTCCCTCGGTTGGACACCTTCATGGCCAGGAGGGCCTGTGCCATTCATCGCTGTGTCCTCAGGGACCCGCCAGGGGCTGCGAGGGCACCGTATTTAGCAAATGTTTGCTGAGCCGGAGGAGAGGGGCTTGACAGGCAGGAGGCAAAGGAAAAGGGAGGAAAAAGCAAGAGAATATTTGAAGAGAGTGAGAAGGAGAGAGGAGAGTGATATAAAAATTATAAAGAGCCCGGCCAGCTTGGCTCAGTGGTTGAGCATTGACCTATGAACCAGGAGGTCACAGTTCGATTCCTGGTCAGGGCACATGCGTAGGTTGCAGACTCGATCCCCAGTAAGGGGCGTGCAGGAGGCAACTGATCCATGATTCTCTCTCATCATTGGTGTTTCTATCTCTCTCTCCCTCTCTCTTCCTCTCTGAAATCAATAAGTATATATTAAAAAATTAAAAATAAAAAAGCTACAGGCATTACCCAGCTGGTGTGGTTTAGTGGTTGAGTGCTGGCCCATGAACCAGGAGGTCAAAGTTTGATTCCCAGTCAGGACACATACCCGGGTTGCAGGCTCGATCCCCAGTAAGGTCGTGTGGGAGGCAGCCAATCAATGATTCTCCCTCATCATTGATGTTTCTCTCTCTCTCCCTCTCCGTTCCTCTCTCTGAAATCAATAAAAATACATTTTTTAAAATGTCAGGCACTCCTTCCCATACAACAGCAAAAGAAACAGCAGCCTCGGCTTGGGGGGAGGGTGGGGGGAGGTCCGGATCACAGTGCATTTCTTGCGTCACCGTCTATCCCTGAGCAAAGCATGAAACCTCTGAGTTGTGTTCCCCCCACTGCATGGTGGGAAGAAAATCCATCACCTCCACCAGAGTCAGAGGAATAAAACATCCGTTGCGGCCTGAAGATCCTCAGGAGAAAAGAGAAGTGCTTTTCACATCAAACCCACACATAACCCATAATCACGCGCTTAGCAACCTTGGCTGTCTGGTAAACAGCAGAGAACCAAAGCTGTTATTACAGAGACAACAGGGAAAGAGAGAGGCTATGTCATCCAGGAGGGGGCGTCTGAGCTGGGTTCTGAAATATGAGAAGTTCAAGCAGCTGCAAAAAGGAGGAGAAGGGGCACATTGCAGCCAGGTAAGCAGTATATGCCCAGACAGACAGCGTGCTGAGAGATCCAGGTAGAAGAATGGAAGGAGGGTGTGTGCTGTCCATGGTCCTGAAACGCCCTGGGTACCCGGACAGTGAGGTCTCTCCAAACCCCAGGATGCTGAAGTTCCCTCTCTCGCCTGCCTCGCCCAGCCTGTATTTCCTCACTGCTTTTCTTGCTCAGCTCACTGGCATATCCGTAATCTTTACGCTCCTGCAGAACCAAAGCAACCATGGCTTAGAGTCGGTTTCAAGTCCTTTCGACTCTTAGTACCAACCCCTCACTACTTTACTTCTCCTTCCCCAGGAAGGTGGGGGAGGACATGAATCCCCTCTCCTACGATGCTTCACTAATGCAGAGATTGGAATCTGCAGCTAATAAATGGGTAAATGTCAAAAAAAAAAAAAAAAAAGGATCGCAGCCCAGCTATGAACCAGGAGGTCACGGTTCCATTCCCGGTCAGGGCACATGCCCGGGTTGCAGGCTCGATCCCCAGTGTGGGGCATGCAGGAGGTAGCTGATCAATGAATCTGTCTCATCATTGATGTTTCTATCTCTCTCTCCCTCTCCCTTCCTCTCTGAAATCAACAAAAATATATTTTTAAAAAAGGGATCTCAGAGGTTTGGTCTTCACACTGGGAAGGCAGCTCCAGCTGGGGCTGCTGGGACACACAGATTCCAGTGGGGCTGCCTGGTTCATCCCTGGGAAGGGGCTCGGAATAACTAAAAGAACCGTCATTTCTGGAAAGATAAAGAACATGTTTTCTCCAAAGGGCAAGCACAGAAACGAGTCTCAAAAAGTTCAGGGAAGCCCCGTTTTTGTAGACACGTGCTTGTCTGTGCATTAAATGCTGATGAAACTTCTTTCTCTTCAGATAAAGGAAATGTTAAGGTAAGCTTTGAAAGTTATGAATCCTTCAAATCCTACAAGCCATTGATGGTGAGCTCATGTTTGCAACTCAAAAATTCAACACATACAACTCACATGGCACCGTAGCCTCAGTGAGCCTCAAGTCCAGCCAGGAATTCACAAACACCCCAGGTAATGCCCGCGGGGACCCTCCGTGGTAGATTGGGTTCCTGTTTCACAATCCCACCTGCCTCCGCCCACATGACTTGCTTTGACCAATAGAATGAGAGCGGGCGTGACCACACCCTCTGAGCACAGGCTTCCGGCGGCTGGCAGGTTTCAGCTCAGGCTCGGAGGGTGGCCGGGAAAACCACACGACCCAAGAAATGGCGTCTCCTTAGGTCTGAGTCCCAGGATGAGAAGAAAGGTGGGCAGACCTGACCCAGGCAGAAGCCGGAAGACAAATCTGGCTGAGCCCCCTGCACCTCGGCCCCTCCCAGACCTTTCGCTGTAAATAAATCGTTGGTGCCGTGAGCCAGGGCAGCGGGGTTGCCTGCTGCTGGGCATCGCTGCCATGGAAGAGAACCGGCACCAAATCGGGTGCCACAGCCAGAGGTCGATACCTGGCCCAGAGACTTCATAATTCCATGACTCGGTCACGACCTTTAGTAGCCAGAGCCGCCTGCCTCCCAGCTCTGGGTGCCATCCCCCCAGCCTCCTATGGCTGCAGGGCACTCCTGTGACTCACAGAAAGCCAGCCCATTGCCTTTGCCTCTGCCTCGGGGGATGGCCTGTCAGCTGGAGGCCCCTTGTCACTTCCCAGGAAGGCAGCCCCTTCGGTGACAGGCCTGACACCAAATCCAATTAACACACATTGTACTCCACTTGCATGGGCAGGGCACAGGGTAGCATGGCATTCTCCTCCTCCACCAATCAGAACCACAGGCAGTCCCCATGGGCTGCAGGCCTTTTCTGCGAGCTCAGGCCCGTTTCCACGACAACCGCAGTTACAACACAGAGATCTCAAGCCCCATGATACCTGGCAGGTATTCAGGAAATCCTCCCTGCGGGACTGGGCACCTGGTTTTAAAACAACACCCCTCTGTGGTGCCCCCAGGAGCGGGCAGGGCCTCAGGCTGCCCACAGGAGGCGGGGGCCAGCTGTGTGAGCCTCTATGTCTACACCCACTTTTGTGTGCCCTGTCTGCTTCTCGCCTCACACAAAGCACTCTGAACAGAAACCGCCTTTAAGAGACTCACATTCCCGAACGCAGGCTCAGTGTCAGCTCTGCATCCCGTGGGTTTCCAGTTTCAATTCTTAAAGAAGCAGGTCTGATTGCTACACAGGAAGAAACTGAGAAGTGAAGCCATTGGCTCCAGGTCACACAGCGAGGAGCCAGTGGAGACACACTGTAACCTAGTGCCCCCTGCTGGTTAGCCCAGGGTCTCCTCCCTGTACCTGATCAGCATGTGTGAGCCTCAGTCCCTTCCCCTGCACAATGGGGACAGGTGAGGACAGACAGTCCGCATCTACTCGGCTCCTATCCAGCCGTCCCCAGGCGCGTGCACCTTCTCTTCCCTCCCGGTAGCGTTGCTGCAATTATGGCCAAAAGGGAGGAGGCAGAGCAAAGGCTCTGCAAGTTGCCAAGGGCTCTCCAGAGGGAAGAAATCAAATGTGAGACCCGATCAGCTAATGAACATCGGCAACACCCCCTCAAGCCAGGTGCGTTCCCCTTTATCACCTTGGCTGGTTAAGGACAGGGCCCGGCCAGCCGCCTGCAGCCTCCCCTGCCCCACAGGTGCCAATAACCCCAAGGCTCAGGCAGGTCGCCTCTCTGTGCGTCAGTTTCCCGTCGTAAAATAGAGGGCAGTTCTGAACGTTAAATGAACACGGCACTTAGAACGGGGCCTGGTTTTTTAATGTCCTTGCAACCTGGGGGGATGGATCGCATTCAGATGCTCAGGTCCATCCTCAACTTCTCTCTAACCGTCACCCCCACCCCCTCCCCAGGACAGCCCGTGACCCTGCTGTCACACACGTATGCGTCAGCCCTCCCCTTGAAACCCGTCCCCAGCTGTCCTCACGCAGACAAAGCACATCCTCCTGCCTCCTCCCGGCCTGGCTGCCCCCCTCTCCTGGCCTTGTGCGGCCATATTGGTCTACTCACACGGCACTGTCACAGCCTGGGCCTCCCTGAGGCCTTCCGGCCGCAGAGGTGCTGCCACACCTGCTGCCCCCCCCCCCCCCATCTCCAGCTCACCTGCTGGGCACCTGCTCTGACGCCAGGAACCTGCTGTCTCCCCCTGGAGTCCAAACAGCGCGAGGCGCACACCTGATTAGCGCTGTGTCCTGACATCGGGACGCTCTGTCTGCCGGCTTGTCTCGATATGCATCTTCTCCCTGAGACTGTGAGATCCTTTCCACCAGGGACCGCGCCTCAGCCCACCAGCCGCTCAGCAGGGAGGCCCGGGCAAGGCCCTCAGCTCTGGGAGCCTCTGGTAGAACTAATCACAGCGCCTCCCTCACGGGGCTGGTTCAGATCACATGTAGGAGCACTCCACACACTCAACACTGGCCTCTGAGCACCAACGCTGAGGCCACGTGTCTGCACTGGACGTTTCCACCGCTTTTATCAGCTCCTCAAGGAGTCTATGACCCGGGGATGTTTTTAAGTCCGTTTAAAAGGTGCCCAGGGATTAAGTTTTATTTTGGATCCATTTTGTTCTGCAGGCTCAGAAACCAAGGACAGCAGAAGGAAGAAAAAAATGGAAAAACTCCAAACATTGTACCTGGAAACTGTGCTCGGTGAGGACTAGAGAACTGGGAACAGAGGAGGTCCTGGGCCTCTGTGAAACAGCTTCCAGGAATATCCGTGTGGAAGAGGAAGGAACCATGAGATTCTGAGGGCACACATGGGGCAAAAGGCAGACCCTCAGGCCACATACAGAAGAGCTGCCCAGCCCTGACCGGTTTGGCTCAGTGGATAGAGCATCGGCCTGCGGACTGAATGGTCCCAGGTTCGATTCTGGCCAAGGGCCAGGAGGCAGCTGATCGATGTTTCTCTCTCAATGATGTTTCTAACTCTCTATCCCCCTCCCTTCCTCGCTGTATAAAATCAATAAAATATATATATTTTTAAAAAAGAGCTGCCCCACGGCAGAGCTGTCCTAGAGTAAACGGGCTGCTGGGTAAGGTGGTGATCTCCCCGTCACTGGAGGTATGCAAAAGGAGGGTTTGGAATTCCTACACTAGAGGGGAGATTGAAGTGGAGTCGACACAATGGGCACTTTCAGCCTCCTTAAATGCACAAGCACAAAAAAAATACATACGTTAAAAGGTTCCTTCCAACTTTGAGGTTGTATCAATCAAATATTTGCAGAGATTGGGGCTGAAGGCCTGAGGGTCTACAGATACAGTGTGACAACAAGTACATGCAGCATAATTGGGGTCAGGTCCAGCCTCGCCTCCAAGCGGCCACCTGGTCGCTCAGTGCATTTCTGCTTCATAACCATGGAGTCTTCCATGGAACCGACCCCAAGTTCTGACACCAAGCAGTTACTCAGTGGAGGTCCTGGCGAGGGTGTGCCACTGTGACCCAGCCTGTCTCTGGACGGTTCTTACTGTAAAAGCTTGCCTTTCAGGGGGACATGCAGCGAAGCTCGTTAGTAAATCAGATCCACCCTCTCCCCGCTGCCCATGCACCATGAGGAGGCTTTCGCTCTCTCCAAAAACCCTTCGTGCCACCCTGGTCTCCTTCTGGGTGGCAACCACCTAAATGCTAGCTCTATGGATAGGACATTTGTTACGGGGAGTCAGATGCAGGAGGGGCTGGGACCTCGCTCGGCGAAGAAGCCCCGTTTGCCACCTCCTCTTCATTCATCCCCTCACACGGCACGGCGTCCCAGCTATGAGTCAGCAGTGCATAGCGGGCTCCTGGGGACGCGCCAGGGAGAATCAGACGCTGCCCCCGCCCTCCAAGTGCACGAACCACAGTGAATGGAGTGGGAGTGCTCACAATTCCAGCCCCGGGAGGAAGGAATCCCTGCAGGGAACGGGCACGGCTTACACGCAGGCCAAGGGCCGCAAGGGCAAGCCTGGTCAGGGAGAGTGGCCTGTGCCTGGGCTCAGGCCTAAGGAAGGAGCGGGACCTGCCTCCTCGTGTGTCCACAGCCATCACCCCCCTCCTTCTGGCTGCTTATTTTCCAGACCAGCTACCCCATGATGCATCCTAGACTCCATGTCATTTCCAAGGCCACCAACTGTTGGAAGCTACCCGTTGTCTTCACTATCAGGAAAGTGTAAACAAGGAGCCCGGAATGCTGGTGGACCTTGAGCTCCGGCAAGGGCCAAAGCTATGCACCGATTGTTTAGCCGAGACAATGGTGGCTCAAGCAATTTCCTGACCAAATAGTCCCAGAGTAAATCTTTACTAATATTTACTGACCTTTAAGATAGTCTGTCTGCTACCAGAATTGCCTGCCTAAGGGCTATACGTGTATCTAAAATTGAATAAAAGGTTGGCAGGGCCTTGAGAAAGACTCTCTGCCTGGCCCCCCAATTTCCAAATTATTTCTTGTCTCATCTCGTCATTTGCCCGCGGCCCTTCTCCAGGTCCTGAACCCAAGCCACGCAGGATGTGGCCATCAAAACTCTTACAACCAACAACAGTTCAACACCAGTTCAGGGCTGTCGGCTCGCAGAGCAGTTATGATCTGGCCATTGCCTCTCTCCAGGCAGTGACTCTCAACCTTTCTCTGTTCAGGTCATACTTACAAATACAGTCCCCTTAGTCATGGTTGCACTTTCCGAGGTGTCAGTTACCTGTGGCCAACTGCGGTCCAAAAGTATTAAACGGAAAATTTTAGAAATACGTAAACAACGCCTATGTTTTCAACTGTGCGCCCTTCCGAGCAGCGTGCTGAAATCCCGCTCCATCCCACCTGGAACGCCAATCGTCCTTGTCCAGCGTGTCCACCCACACCGCATGCACGACCCGCCTGTCAGCTCCTCAGTAGCTGCCTCCGTTACCAGATGGCAGCATCGCAGCGCTGTGTCCAAGTCGCCCTCATTTAACTAACAACGACCCCGAAGTGCAGGAGTGGGGAGGCCGGCAATGAGGACACACCAGAGAGGACCGGTGAGTGTGTGC
The DNA here is from genome assembly GCF_000147115.1 of Myotis lucifugus. Classification (NCBI taxonomy): domain Eukaryota; kingdom Metazoa; phylum Chordata; class Mammalia; order Chiroptera; family Vespertilionidae; genus Myotis; species Myotis lucifugus. The sequence continues at coordinate 14,256 of NW_005872064.1, forward strand.
ATCTACCGGAAAAATCACAGTCTACATGGGGCTCAGCACTATCCGTGCTTTCCGACACCCACTGGGGGTCCCGGGACGTATCTCCTGGAGATGGGGGGCCGGGGGGTGACTGTGATGTAAAAATTTGCAGCATCATTAAACACCACCACCAATAAGTCAGCCATCGTTACCAACCAGCCCTACTACATGGGGCCGTGTCTGTCTCAAGGGGCTTTTAATAAAAGCTCCTTAACTGCACTTGCTTGCCCTTCAGCACCAGGCGCTGTCCACTGCCCTCACTGCTTTTTCTGCGCTCCAGGGGCCAAGTCCTCTGAGGTCCCCGCCCAGGGAGAGACCTGTCTTTTACTCCCACAAAAATGAGACTCCATTCAACACCGTTCTGCTTGTGCGTGCTCAGGGCTCCGGCCAAGAGGTGTGACTAGAACACTTTGTACACTTGGCCATAGCAAACGTTAATTTTAAATGCTGATCACATGTAGCAGCACACCCTGGAGGACTGCTTCAGTGCACAGCACGTGGGCGGGGCCCTGGGGATGGGACTCCTGCATTCTCCTGGCTTCTGTACCCGGCTCCCTAATCTCTATCTCTGGCCCCATACCTCTCACCCCCATTCCATCCCATTTCACTCTGCGTAACAAACTGCTACAGGCATCTCAAATCCTTTGTGTAAAAGGGCAGGGAAATAAACGGAATATTTATAGACAGGTTGAATGCTACCCTCAGGAGCGCAACAGGCCTCACACGGTTTCTGCATATTTGCACGTTAAAGCAACGACTTCCGTCCCATGTGACTCTCACTTGATCTCTTTCTTCCCTGCTCAACGTTCCTGATTGTTTTGCACACCATACAGCAGGGGTCCTCAAACTATGGCCCACGGGCCACATGCAAATACAAATATTGTATTTGTTCCCGTTTTGTCTTTTTACTTCAAAATAAGATATGTGCAGTGTGCATAGGAATTTGTTCATAGTTTTTTTTTAAACTATAGTCCGGCCCTCCAACGGTCTGAGGGACAGTGAACTGGCCCCTGTTTAAAAAGTTTGAGGACCCCTGCCATACAGTATCACATCTACACTCATCTACACTCACACACTCAATTACACACACACACATACACTCTGAAACACATTGTAACACACACAGAGATTTCAAATCAGATAGTGATTGCTGAGCTGGCAGACCAGCCTGTCGGCCCTCCTGCTTGACTCTGAGTTCTCCATGCCTCCGCAGGGCACGGCAAGAGCCTGCACACGCCACCACGTCTCTGTGGGCCTCAGTTTACTCTTTGGAACATAAGGAGGACACATCCAGGCTGTTTCCCTCACAGGACAGCTCCGCAAACCAAATGAGAGGTCATGGAATTCCTGCTGGATTCCTGCTGGAATACTCAGCAAAAGCGGGGATGATCAGGACTCAGGAAGTAATATTTTGAATATTAATGCTCAGCCACCATGGCGGACACTGTCTCCCCCCACAAGGAGCAGGCGGCCCCCTTCAGTGGCTCGGTGAGGGCCAGGAGCCTCGGCAGGGCCAGGAGGCCACGTGCCTTTGTTTGCCCAGAGCCACGCCCAGGACCTTCTCGTCACTTAACCACAGCACTGGGCGCCCAGGGCGAGAAACAGCTTCTGCTGAGTTAATCCCCGGCTGGTCATTAATTTTTAAAAGCCACACATGAAACAGAGCCTCGTGAATATTTTAAACAACCCTTGGGGGCTGAAGCTAAGTGGTTCTGCTTTCCCCCTCTTCTCTCTCAAGCTATTGTGTTTTCTCAGGAAAAGGCTGAGGTGGAAAAAAAGAGGGAAAAGACGCCACGATCGTAATCAACAGGAGCAGAACGTTTCATAACCCGGCCGTGTCCCTACCTATGTCCACACTGCGCCCGCCTGTGCAAGTGTCCACTCTCCTAGCTCTGCGTTCATTGGCAAAGCGGGGACCTTATCCCCATTGTTCAGATGAGAAAACTGAGGCTCACAGGGGCACAGAGTGACCCACCATCAAGCAGGGGTGACGTGAGGACGCACCTCCGAGCTGTAGCTGGTCCTTTCTGAAGCCCCTCCAGGCCCCAAGGCCGCACACACCCTGCCTGCCAACTGCGTTTTACTGTTTCCAAGATTTGCTCTAAGTGCGCGAGAAGCTGCCTGGGGAGCAGAGGCTGGGCTCCCACGATGCTGGCTTTGCTGGCTTCCTTCAGTCTCTCCAACATGCCACACTGGGGGGCGAGGGGAGGGGGCTCCTCCCTGCCGTGTCCCCTCCAGCCTCCCATACTCCCCCTTACAACAGCCCCTCCACTCGGTTGTGATTTCAGGCTGAAATGTCAGCGTCTGCTAAACTCTGGGAAGGTAAGGGCCAGGCTGGCTCCTTCCCACGTTCCCTAGCCCCCAGCACGCCCATCAGACCAGGTGCTGTAATTTCTGGTAATTACCAACCAAGAGCTATTGACCAGAGTGAGGGTGCGCCCTGGGGAAGCCACAGCCCCACCCACTTAACCACTCCTGCTCCCGGGGAAGCTGAGTGGCCTGGAAAGGAGCTCCCGCCAAGGCCACCCTCTGGGGTTCACTGTTTCTCCTTTAAACCACCGTCTCTCTGGCTGGGATGGTCTTGAGGACCCAATGGAACACAGATGCCTCCTCAAGGGCGGCTTCCTCGGAACCAGGCGTGATTCTCAGCATCTCCTCTCTCGCCCCAGGCTACGGAAGCCCTTAGGGTCCCTTACACAGGGGTCACAGGAAGGACTAAAGCAGCAGGACCAGCCAGCAGTTCTGAAGCCCCTACTATGTGCTAACACGCACTGGGCGCTCAGCCAGGGTCCTCTTAGATGCTCAAGGGGCCTGGGAAGTGGCCAGCGGGATACCCACTTTGGATAGCAGAGCTGGAGGCTCAGCGAGGCAACTGAGCAGGATGCACCCAGACACCTGGCGCAGAAGCTGCCCCATCTCCACTCCAGAGCGTCATGTGGGAAGGCTGGCATGGCGAGTGCTGTGAGCAGACTGAGAACTGTACGCCCCCAGGGGCACCACTCCCCCTGGCCCACCTCAAAGACCATCCTGCTAAACTTCCTTCTTGGAAACTGGGGTCCTGGGAGGGGTACAGACCTGCATGGGCCACAGTCACAAAGGGACTCGGGGCTCCTAACTTATCAGTCACTGCATCGCCCTCCCCATCACCTTCCTCAGTTCCCCTGGAGGGGAGGGTTAGAAAGCCCCAAGAAAGGGACCTGCTCATACAAATACCCCAGACCTTCCTACCACTCGGCTCAGCCTGAAGCAAGCACACTCCTGCCATGGATTCTTAGCCAACAACACCTGGAAGACATCGGTCACTGTGCCTCCCAGGGTCCCAGGGCAGGGATTCAGGGTGGGGAAGTGGAGGTCCCCCCCTCAGGAGTTGCATCTCTGCACGGAATGCAGCACAGGTCCGCTGGCTACACCTGCAGCCGGCCCGTCGGAGGGGATTTCTCGGGGAAGATTCAGCCCATCGTTGGGTAGGATGCAGGGCTGTTCTGGGGGAGCAGGGGGCCCAGGTCCCTCCCAACCTCCCTCCACCTGCATCCCGGCCAGCGCACAACGCCCCCCTCAAAGGACTTATGGGGAAGATTCAATAAAACAAGGTCTGCAATATGCCGGGCGGGCGGGCGGGCGAGTGGGGATGCCAGCTGCCTCCTCCTCCCAAGGCGGCCCCCTGCAGGGTCCCTGGGGTCATCCCTGAGCCTGGCTTTTGGATCCCTGAGGATGCTGGGTCTCCCGTCCGCAAACCTCGGGCATCACCCTGGAGCATTCCTCACGCCCAGAGGCCCCTCTCCCAGCACCCAGCTGCTCCCGCATCCACCACCCCAGGCCCGAGGGCCCCCGTCCCTCAGGAATGGTCTGGTTCCACTCGGATACCAGGCAGGCCATGGGGCAAAGCCCTCAGCGCCCCACCCAGAGACAAAGCTTAAAGAAGTGGGATGCTTTGTTTCCGGCCACACCCAGGGACCCAGGGACCCAGGGACTGCTGGGCGCCCACGCCCCCGCGGTAACCCTTCCAGGGCCACAGCCCCCAGTGCATGAGTTTTAGCTATGGCGAGGAATGGGAGGGGCCCTCCGTCATGGCGCCGTCTCTAGGTGCAGACTTCCACCCCACGGTCTGGGAGCGGAGCTGACGGCCCTGGATCTTTTTCCTTCCTCTGTGCTATAAGGAACCCGTCTGCGAGGTGCAGGAGCTGGGCGGTGCCGGCCGAGGTGCGGGAGGCTGGGCTCCAGGCAGAGTGGAGGTTCGGACCCTGAGCCCCTCCCTCTTTTGTTCAGCTCAGCATCCTTCCTCCCAGGCCACGCCAGCCTCTGGCACATCCCCTGGGGAGGCGGGGGCTGCAGGCCTGGGGACCCAAGCCTAGCCTCCAGCCCCGCCCTGCCCGCAGAGCGGGGGCTCCCCCACCCATTGTCCCCCGAGGCTGGGGGGAGGGGGCTGCAATGCGAGACCCGCCCCGCCCCAACCGCTGTGGCTGTGTCGCAGAAACCCTCGGGGCCGCCCCTACTTTCCCAGGAGGATCCGGCCCGGTGGTGACCACCCCCACCCCACAAAGGGGCGGGCAGGCGGGCGGCTTACCGTGATGTGCGGGATGCTCTTCTTGCCCTGGTAAGACATGGCCCCGGTGGCGCCCTGGGCCCGCTGGTGGACCTGCGGGCTGTTTTTCGCACTGTCAGGCTCTCTCTCGGTCCCACTCCCCACGGGCGCGGTGACAAAGCCCGGGAAGGACGCAGAGACTCGGAGCTCGCGCCCGCTGACGCACCGCTGCCCGGCTCCCGGCCTGCGCACCGCCGCTCCGGCTGCCAGCACCGCCCGGCGCCGCGAGGGGGCGGGAGGAGGAGGGAGGACGCGGGCGGGAGGAGGGCGCGGCAGACACACAGCTCCTCCCGGCGGCGGAGCCGAGCCCTATTCGCCCCTCGGGCAGGAACCGGGAAGCGCTTCCCTTCCGATCGCCCCACTCCGCCCCCGCCCCCCAAATCGCGCCGGCTGGCGGACCCCCGCCCGGTGCGCACCGGCGGCCTCGCTCTCGCGATGGGGAAGGGCCAGTGTGCAGGGTTCTTTTTAAAGCAGGAGACGGCCTTGCGATGCGCAGGCAGAGCCGGGGCGGCGGCAGAGGCAGCGCGCAACGGTGGCCTCCCCGCCACAGCCGCTTGGGGGAGGGTGTGCGCGCTGGTGCCCAGGACCCGCCCAGGCTGCTGGAGCTTTCAAAGCCCCCAGAACCGGCTCAGAGGCGGCCCCCTCCTGCCTCTCTCCCTCAGATCCCGTTTGTCCGCAAGCCATTCCCTGAATAGACCCAGCACTTTCCCATCTCCAACTCCAAGCCTTTCTTCAAGCTGTACCCTCTCCCTGAATAGCCTGCTCGAGACAAAAGCTTACCCATCCTCCCAGACTCATCCCCAAGGCTTCTCAGTAAAGCTCCTTCCCATCACCCTCGCCACCCATCACCGAACCAGCCTGCCTGAGGCCTCAGCAGGGGCCTCCTGCCTTCGGAGAGGGGGCAGCAGGGACCCAGGAGACAGGGTCCTAATTCATGGCTGCCCTGCTCCACCCCCGCATCCGCTGAGGCGTCAATGCCAGGCCATCAGGGCACCACAGTCTTGCCGACCGGACAGGGACTGTTTCCAGGGCCAGACCATTGGCGCCAAGGTCCCCACAGCTTCCTGAACAGACGGGAGGCAGGAGGAGGAACAGGACCCCTGACTCCCGGGGGAGAGGGGACATTAGCCCAGGACTCAGAATTGCTCCAAGGAGGGAGGCAGGAGGCCAGGGCATAGCTGGATAGACTTCATGACAAGGGAGGAATAAAAGATACGAAGGAGAAAGGAGAAAGCCCCAGCAGGCCCCACAACACTGGACAGAATAAAATGCTGACCTGCTCTCTGCCTATAAAATCCCAGCCCGTGGGGGCTGTACAATGACCCGTCTCCTTTACTTTCCAGTTGTCACCCAGAGGCGTGGTGAAGCTCCCACACGCAGGCTGGGGCTGAGGCCCTCACCGTTACACCCCCCCCACCCCCCCACCCCCGTCCAGGACAGGAGGCCAGAGGTGCCTAGGCCTTCGAATGGAGGTGGGTTGGAGCTCTGCACAGAAGAAGTAGCTCCACATTCCAGGAACACGAGGCCACACTTTCCCACGCTGCAGGTGGGGAGCTGAGGGTTACAGAGGTCAAGTATCTCAGGTGCAATGCACACGAGCTGCAGCAGAGCAGAACCTGGGAGCCGGTTCCTGCACACCTCGGCCCAGCTCACTCACTCATCCAGTCAGCCTCTGCCCTGAGCTGGGTGGATGCCTTGTCCATGACGGGACACTGTGAGGACACGCTCCCCCCTACACACACATACACACCTCCATTCTCTCTCCCCGCTTAGTTAAATCTTTGGACCCACGCACGAGGTCGTCCCCAGGGCTCAGCCTGGGCAGGGACAAGACCACGTGTGTATCGGGGGAGGGGCACCGGCCAGAGATTGGCCAAACAGACAGCTGCTCCCAAGCAGACTTCCCCGGTACAAAGCCCCGCAGTAGCTCAGCCTTGGGCCTCGGAAAATGCTGCGCCTGCGCCGCAGAAACCCCTCCTCCCTCCCCAGGGAAGAGCTGGATGGGTGGGGGGAGGGCTGGCACCCTCTGCAAAGCGCAGGAGAAGGAGGCCCGCCCGAACGGAGCTCCGTGGCCGCTCGATCCGCAGAAAGTAAAAGGTTGCCCCCAGGGAGACCCAGAGGCCCCCTGGACTCATAGTCTGGAACCTCCAGAACCCTCAGCTGGCTGGAGGCGCCGCCTTTTGTCCTGCCCCCTGTCCCGGAGGAGCCGTGGAGAAAGGGTGTGTGTGTGGGGGGGGGGGGAGCAGGCTGAGATCTGGCCCAGGCGGAGCCCCAGAGGCCATGCTGCCGTAGGTAAAACTGACCGCAGCTCCACCAGGGATGCGCTTCCTGCCAGCTCCCCGCCCGGCACAAAGCGCCCTGGCCTCCGGGACACTCCACCGCGCCTGGAGGGGGCCTGGAGGAGAATGTCACCCGCACTTCCCATATGGAGCAGCTGAGGCTCAAGAGGGCGAAGGGCCCTGGTTGGAAACCAGGGTTTCCCAGTATTGACCCCGGCTTCTCAGTCTGTGGCCCTAAAGCCTCCCTTTTGGGCTCGGAAGGCTGGATCCTAAGTGAGGTTGGCCACCAGAGAAGCGAGGTGGGCAGGGGGAGAAAAAGGAGTAGAAAAAAGGAGATGGGACGCTCTCAATATCACCTTCCCTGGCTCCCACCCCGTTCACACCCCCTCAATGTACACCTTCCCTTCACGGGGCGCCGGCTTCAGAACCATGGAGAGTTCCCCAGTTATGGGGACAGAGTCGCAGGCAGGGGTGGGGGGCAGAAGGAGACTCACTGCGCGGTAGCAGCCAAAGGCCTGCCTACCCTATTCCTCCAGGAAGCCACCCAGATTTCTGTCCTGGTCAAGCTCTGACTCCTGATGGCTCACTTTATGCCTCTCAGAGCATTTAAGGGAAGGGCGAATTAAAATGATGATGATGATGATGATGATGATGATAAAACGAACAACCAGCCTTTATTGAATGCTCACTACTTACTTCATTCTCACAAGGAATCTGTTTCCCAATCTGGCCTGGGGTGGGGCTGGGGTGCTGAGCGGTGCTCGGACGTCTACTTCTGGGGCTAAGCCTACAGGTCGCCGGCCCGCTGCTGCTCCAACTTACATTTCCCAGACACCTGGCCCTGACCCATATATCCCAAAGCTGTGCCCTTATCCATCCATCTCCCCCGGTTCCCTGGCGACCTGCAGCTCAAGGGAGGTGGGCCCTCGGGCCAAGGCCTGGCGTTCCTTCTCCACGGTGCTCCCCCGCTTTGGGAGAGGGGGCTCCGAGTCCAGGAAGCTAGGGGCTCGGGTTCAGATCCCCAGTCGGCCTCCAGCTTGCTGTGCAGCACACTGAAGCCCGCACTCCAGGCCGTGCTGTGGGGCTCGGGAGCAGCCCCTGGGAATGCCTGCGCTTGGGGGTGCGAGGTTTCCCGTCCCATCTAAATCTTTAACCAAACCCTTCCCGCGGAAAGCCCCCGGGGCGAGGCTTCCCTCCGCTGCCAGCTGTGTGACCACGTCCCTGACCCTGTCCCAGAGCCGGCACACAGCAGGTGCTCTGAAATTCCTAACGAGTGAGCGAATGCATGCGCGGACTAATGCGGAACGGAGCTGCCCTGCTCCTGCAGCGGAGAATGCGGGTCCCTGGGTTAGATGCACCCCAGGGGGCCCATGTGGCCGCTGAGCTAACTTACTTCTCAGAACCTCCTGCTCTCTTTCTGCAGAGGAGGGTGGGAGCCGGCTCTCACCGGCTATGCTGGCACCTGGACACGCGCGCACCTCTCGAAACTCCAATCGGACGGTTGGGGGATGGGCCTTCCTGCTCTCTCCCCCGACCTGGCGTGGGCGGATCTGATATACGACCCTCGGCTCTGGCCTCGGGAGATCCCGATCATCTACTATGATCTTTAAAGGCCAAATGAATATGTTTTTAACATTACCTCATCCTTTACAAGATGTTTACAATTCTGAAAGGCTTAGGTACTGACCTTATGATGAGATTAGACTCATTCAACTTTTTTTTGTACTAGAAGAACCTAGTTTGAATATGAGAAATTAATCAAACAGAGAAGAGTGATCAG
>NW_005872064.1:23157-47957 GCF_000147115.1 Myotis lucifugus
CCAACCCACCCCCCCCCCCAAATAAGGAATTGTATAGTACTCTCTCTCTCTTTCTAAGCCCCTCACAACTATATAGTAAACAACACAACAAAATTTCTCCACATTTCCCAGACTTGTCGGCCATTTTCCAGCTTTCGACTTGAAAATGACTTTTTGAGCACTGTTCGTGGAGGAAATTGCGAGTTTTGTTACGCCTCTTTGTGTCGGAATGGGGGAAAAATTGACTTCCCATGTTTTGATGCGGGGTTTGGTGGCTCGGGGCGGGACGATTGCCTACCCGAGACGCAGCACCGAGGGGCGGCCGAACTGCAGTGCCCTCCTGCACCCGCTCCCGCCCGCAGGCTGAGCTCGGGCGCCCGGAGAGCGAGGGTGGGGTCCCGTGCATCACACACACACACACACACACACACACACACACACACACGAGTCACACACAGGTTGGTACTAGCACACCAGACAATTAAGGCCATACAAACACGTGAAAGATGCACAGACATGCTGGCACACGCGAATGGATGACACACAGTCTCCCCAGACACACACATGCTCGGTCACACACATCATAGACACTTCTGTACACACATGCATGCTCGCACATATTCCAAGCCTGTTACACACAGACCAGAAATAATCAGTCACCCAGTGCGTGCACAGCGTCCCGCCGAGATGGATTGCACCATCGGAGAGACGCGTACATGTTGGACACCGAGTACATTTACTCAGCACTGTCACACCGAATGACCCTGGCGCCTGGCACGTTTTTTGGTGCTGGGGACAGTGCCATGCACAAAGTAAACCGAGGCCGGCCCTCCAGGAGAAGACATTCTAAGGAGGGAGACACACCCACATAACGTTCCAGGTAGGACGAACAGCAAGACAAGACTCGTTCGCTCAGACAGAGAAATACACTCTTGCTTGAGAACCAGTGACTCACACGTAGATGATGCTCACGCCTGCAACACCCACGCAGCAAAGAGATTTTCACACCCTCATGCCAAAGACAAACTCACAGGGTGACTCCACCCACACAAACCCCAACAGGACACCCCCCCACACACACACACACACAAATCCACAACAGATAGAAGGGAAGCCGAGAGCTTAAATAGAAACGCTCCAGAAATGGACAAAGAGTTAGATCACACACACACACACACACACACACACACACAAATCCACAACAGATAGAAGGGAAGCCGAGAGCTTAAATAGAAATGCTCCAGAAATGGACAAAGAGTTAGATCACACACACACACACACACACACAGAATCCTGTCAGTCGCCCAGACAAATATTCTCCATTCTGGGGGTCACCTCTCAGGACCCCAGTCCAGCCTATCCTTGCTGAGCCAGGAGCATGCAGCCTGGGGGTGCTGGGCTTCCTGTGAGTAGAGCCAAGGTGGAAGCATGGGCTTAGGGTCTCTCTGCTGGGGGTCCCCTCACCCTCTCTTCAAGCCAGGAGCAGTGTGTGTCCCCCAGACACCGTCCCTCATTTTTCCATGATGATTACAGGCAGAGGGGCCTGCGGGTCTCTGGGGACCTGGGGGTCCCAGCTGCTCTTTCTGGACCGGCCCAATCGCCAATGACAAACCCCTCTGCAGCAAGTCCAGACGCACAGCATAGCGGCTGGTGGGGACCAGGGCCAAGGCTCAGTGCCTCCTGGCTCTGTGCACCCACCCCAGCGCCCCTCCCCATGCTGGGAGCTGTCCCTTCAGCACCAGCCAGTCCTACAGCCCCTGGGAGTCCCAGACAGACAGCAGGATTCACATGATTCTTCTTGTGACTGGGCCTATGGGCTGAAGACTGGGGGTGTGGGCTCCATGGCCTCAGGGACACCCCTCCCCCTGCCCTTACTGTTATTTCGCCCAGGAGCAGGCTGGTCTGGGCAGTGAGTGGGGATTATTCCCTCCCCACTGGGAGGATGAGGAAACGGGAGAGAAGTAAAGCAGCCAGCTGCCTGCTACCTGGGATCCCGCGGCCTCTCAGCCAGGCCAGGGGCACAGCAGGCGTTTAGCAAGTCCCTTTTCTGTGCTTGAGAGAGAAAGTAGTGCTGGAGACACACAGATGACTATGTATACAGCCCCTGCCTCCGGGAAGTGTCTGCTATAGTAGGAGAGAGAGAGCTAAACATAAATGAGAACAGAGACCACCACCACCACCACCCCGCTCGGCCCACACACCCCACCCCGGCCCGGCCTCCTTCCGTGTGTCCCTGGGCACCCCGCACAGACTCTCCACAGAGGGTCCTCCTGAGGTCGGCAGGGCTCCGGGTCGCAAGCGTTTTCAATTTTTTAACGAAAACTTCTGTCCCAGAAATACCGTTCCCAGCACATTCCAGGCAAGGACATTTCACTTTTTTCAGAAACTTCTAGAGCAACACTCAGGCAAATTACTTATCTCTCTAAGCCTCAGCTTTCTCATCTGTGAAATTCATAGTTGACTGAACCCATAGAAATACCAGCAAACCCAAGAATCGGAGTTGGACAGAACCTTCGCGGTCAGCTCTCATTCTGTGCGCCTGCATCTGGTCTCGGCAGCTCGAGGAGACCGCTCTCGGGCTTTGCTTAAATGCCGCGGGGGATGGAGGCCTCACTACTTTGCAAGAAACCCCTTCTCACTGTGAGAAAGGGCTGGGCAGTTGTCAAAATGGGGAGGGAGCGACACAAGGAAAGAGGAAAGGAAGCGTTGTCTTCTCCCCACTCTGAGAGAGCTTGCTGTGTGCCGGGGGCATTGCAGGCCCTTCACAGAGCCCCTCCTTCACAGAGCCCCTCCTTCACAGAGCCCCTCCTTCACAGAGCCCCTCCTTCATAGAGTCCCTCCTTCACAGAGTCCCTCCTTCACAGCGTCCCTCCTTTAAGCCTCCCAGCAACCCTCGAAGCAGGTGTCATCCAACCTCATTTCACAGGAGAGAAAACTGAGGCTCAGAGAGAGAAGTAATTCGCCGAGGGTCACAGCTGGCGAATGGTGCCACTTAAGGGTTAAAACAGTAGAGTGGTCCCAGTGTCTGCGCCTTACCGGTCTCCTTTAGCCCCTCCACCCACCACCACCACCCCCCAGGAGCCTGGCAGAAGGGGTCCCGCTGGGAGAAGGGCGATAAAGGAATGGACTAGATTGTTGAGTTGGAATCCTGCTCTCCATGCGACCTTGGACAATGCTTCCACATTCGTCCAGCACTGGGGGTGCCCACCGGGTCTCAGGCTTCCTCACGCCTCATCTTCTTCAGGCAGGAGGGGATCTGACTTGGTTCGAGCGCCTGCCACGCATAAGGGTCTTTGCAGACGTGGTTTCTTTCTACACGTCACGGGGCAGGCAGTGCCACCTCCATTTCCAGGCTGGAGCACGGGGAGACCAAGGGGGCAGCCTTGGCCGAGGCCAACAGAGGGAGAGCCCAGGAAACCTGAGCGAACCCCACTTGGTCCAGAGGGTGGCGGTGACCTTCCCCACCCGGCCCCCAGCCGCTGTGCCCGGTCCTCCAGGGAGGGAGTGCTCATGCGTGACTCCAACCAGGACACTTGGTGAAGGACAAGCGAGAGCTCACCCCGTCCGCCCCGAGGCCTTCCATGGGAAGCACGGAAGGGAGGGCTGTGTTGGGCGGCAGTGGGAGCGGACCTGGGGGCCACTCAGCTCTGATGTCTCTTCTCCATCACGGCCTATTTTGGGGGGGAACAACAGAGAAATATTTTTTCAAAAAACACCAGTTGTGCTCGACCAGCATGGCTCACTGTTCGAATCCTGGCCAGGGCACATGCCGGGGTTGTGGGCTCACTCCCCAGTGTGGGGCGTGCAGGAGGCAGCCGATCAATGATTCTCTCTCATCATTGATGTTTCTCTCTCTCTCTTCCTCTCCTTTCCTCTCTGAAATCAATAATAAAAATATATTAAAACACACACACACACACACACACACACACACACACACAAAACAATAACAACAAACATCAGCTGTAAAAAGGAAGTTTTCCAAAAGCAAGGGAAGGGAACTGTGCTTTATTGTGGGTGTATAATCCTTTCAGCAAACCTGTGAGGCGAGGAAGGGCCTACTGCGCTCGTTTTGGATGGGAGAGAGTCAGAGGTGTTACCCGGCTGCTGAGCTGCAGGGCCGGCCAGTAAAACACACACACACACACACACACACACACACACACACGTAAAACGTCTGTGTGTGTTTTGCTGTGAAAAGGAAGTTTCCCAAAAGCAAGGGAAGGGAACTGTGCTTTATTGTGGGTGTATAATCCTCTCAGCAAACCTGTGAGGCGAGGAAGGGCCTACTGCGCTCGTTTTGGATGGGAGAGAGTCAGAGGTGTTACCCGAGCTGCTGAGCTGCAGGGCCGGCCAGTGGCAGAGGCGCAGCTCAGGTCCGGGCCTGCTTGGTGGTAAAATGTCTGTGTGTGCTTTGCTGCCCCCGAGTCAGCTCCCTTGGGGCTGTGGGGGGCAGAGTGATGCCCCTGCCCTGGCGTCCAGCCCTAATCCCCGAGCCCGTGCACAGGATGCCTCTCACGCCAAAGGGGACTTGCAGGTGTCATAAGAGCAGGGCCTGGAGCAGGGAGGTTACCTGGGCTCACCGGGTGGCCCGATGTCATCACGAGGGTCCTCACAGGTGAAGGAGGGAGGCAGGAGGCTCAGAGTCCAGGGCAACATGAGCCCAGATCAGCGAGGGACCGGAAGGAGCTGTGCGGTGAGGACGGAGGAGGGGAGCGAGAGCCAGGAAGCAGCAGCTCCAGAAGCAAGCTCTCCCCGGGGGTCTCCGGGAGGAGCGCCCCGGCCCTGCCAACACCGCGATTTCCGCCCAGGGACACCCCGCTTGGGCGTCTATTCTCCGAACGGGAGGTCATAAATCATGTGTTGTCTTAAGCCCCCAGTTCACGGCGCTTTGTTCCGGCAACAATAGTAAACGGACCCAGGCAGGAAATGGATCCCTAAGGAAATCCCTGCTCTCTGTGCCGAGTGGACTGGGCGCCCGAGAAAGTCATTTACCCCCACAAAAGCCAAGACTCTTAGATCCATGGGGGTCCGCAGCACTTTGTAAGGAACCGTTCATAAGTTAAACTTTCAAAAGAGAAAAAAATCTTTGTGAAAAAGCAGACATTTTAATGTCCCAAACTACACAAATGATACATTTAACAAGAATGGAGAAAAATACATCTTGGTAACAAGAGCAAGTTTCAGCCTCTCTTACACGAGGCTGGGCCGTCACGTGAATCCTGAAACCCCGGGAGGCGTGTAAGCGCAGTGAGCGCTGGTCAGGGATCCGATGAGCCTCTCCAAGGACGGATGGCTCCTCATTTCCCGTCAGGCCGCGGGGGTCAGGCAGCTGAACCTCCAAAGGGAAGGGGTCCGCTCAGGTTGCCGACCACGGGACAGAACTCGGACTGGAACATCCTGACCCTTGTGTCCAGGTCACGTAGGAGTCCTGTTAGATTCACGCAACTGCAAGGTGTCGCGTCATCGCACGATTTCCACGCTGATGTCTGTGCTCACGGCTTTCATGGGACCCCTGCCTGGGGTGCAGCCTGGAAGAGTGAGGAGACCAGGCGGTCCTGCCCATGTGAACTTGCAAGCCCCGCCCACCCCCTTGGCCAGTGACCCCAAGTCCCTTCCCGGCCGCACCATCAGGAGGTGGCTGTGCAAACCTGAACTTTGGGGGATCGTCCCAGTCACCCCGCCCAGGCCCTGCCATCGCACTGAAACTCATCTGGGCATCCTCACAGAGGGGAGGGGAGGTCCCCCACGTCACAGCACTGCTGTGTGCCGGGCACTTTAGGGAACATGGCTGTCTCCTTCAGGCTCACGCCTTCCCTGGCGCCATGGAGGACAGTGAGGCGGCAGGAGGCCTGGGTGCTGAGGGGACCGGCACCGACAGCTGGTGGCAGTCATAGGTCAACCCCGTGCATCTGGCCCATCACTCACTCTCCGGTCCCTGTGAGAGGCAGACCTTGCCCTGGTCCCATTGGGGAGCCTAACACAGTTATAACAGTGCCGCGTAGGTGGGTACTGCCCCATCGCTGTCAACGGCGCATTTACAAACACGGTATCTATCATACCACTTTACCTGGGAAAGAACACGTGGATACCGAGTGGCTATCAAGTTTCCAGCCATTTTTGGCAATCCAATTCATTGGTCTTTCTCTTCCCTTGTTCTACGATCATGCAAAGGGCCTGTCCGTGTCCCTCTGGCCTAGCCTGAGGTGGAGCCGGAGCAAACTCCACTTCTCGCATCAGTCTCCCCAGGACTCCGCGTCCTGCATTCAGGCCAAGGATGCAGGCATCAGACCTGGAGCCACGCTGCTAAGACCAGAGCAGGAATCTGGGAAAATCAGATGGAACAGGAAAGCCCAGTCCTTCCACCCTGAGCCTACCGGCTTCTTAAAAGCAGCTTTAGGTCCAAGGCCCGCGCTACCGTTTTCTAGAAATCCCCATAAAGCAGGAAGGAGTTCGAATACAGGGACAACCCCAGGGCTTCTCCTTCCTTCTCCGCCTCCGGAGACGCCAGAGAATCCCCGAAGCCTTTGTGTCAAGGCCAGGTGGGAGCCCAGCTGGCCATCGGGGCAAAGGCCGAATAGAAATCGCCATGTGCTCACGCACTGGTCACCGTATGTGCCACCGTGCACTGAGCACATCGGCCTCTGAAACACGAGGATGCAGGCCACAGCACCCAGCAGAGCCCCTCCGTGTGCCTTTATGTCACCAACCGTACCGTCTGAGCTTGCGTGTCGTGCCGAGGTCAGCCACCAGGAGCCTGGCACCCCGGTCCCACCACAGCGCAGCGGTCCTGCATTTAACTTTCATAAGGGCCCTTGGCTGGTTCAAGGGCCTCTGAAGGGGAGGTTACAGAGCCGCCTCTTGGTCTCAAATGTTCCAAATGTGAGCAGTCTCCTTCTGTCAACGCTGAGCACACATTTCTTCCTCAGTGAGAAACACATAGATACGCGTCTCAAGTGGGAGAGACGGGCGAGCTGGGCGGGAGCCTGAGGCCAGAGCCTGAGGGTTCGCCCCTGGATGCCCGTTTGAATCACTGTGGGGCTTTTCAAAGACCCCAGCCTGCCCCCCCCCCAAGGCAATCTGATTTAAGGGGCCTGGAGCAGGGCCTGGGGTTGGTCTTTTATAAACCTCTGCAGCCTGGCCAGTGTGGCTCAGTGGTCGACCTATGAACCAGGAGGTCGTGGTTCGATTCCTGGTTGGGACACACACCCAGATTTCGGGCTCGATCCCCAGGAGGAGGCCTGTGGGAGGCAGCCGATCAATGATTCTCTCTCAACACTGACGTTACTCTCTCTCCCCGACTCCCTTCCTCTCTGAAATCAATAAAAACATATTAAAAAGCTCTGCAGATGAGTCCAACGTGCAACCAGGGTGAAGAATCACCAGTGTGGGCGGAGTGCAATGTGCACCCTACAAATGGAGCTCATGTGACACCCCGCCCCCCCCCCCCCCCCCCAAAACCTCCCCTGCAAGGCCCTGTCTGAAGAGAGAAAGCGCCGCCGAGTGTGTAAAACATGTGAGAGACGTCTAGCGCCTGCTCTCAGGGGTTGCTCGTTCCCCGTCCCGGAATTCCAGCCTGGGATCCGTCACGAGCTGTGACTCTCTTAAAAGGAACTTACCAGCCTGAAGGTATAAGGCCCCCCCGACCTCAGTTTTATGAAGTTTAATCAATAAATTGCTGAGTAACACCAATAGGAAGGAAGGAACTCCCCTTCTAAAGGATTTGGATTCCCGCTCCTTTGCAACGATGGGTGAGTAATTCCCACCGTAATTGCATCGCCAAGTGATTCAGAAACGTTGGCTGAGCGTGTCTGCTTGGATTTCACACCGGAAAGCTGGGGTAGGGGCGGCTGCCACCACCTTCGTCCCAGCCGCACCGAGACCTAGTGAGTCTTCAGGATATCCGGGGACTCGGGGCCCCCCAGGCAGGAATGTGGCGTGGAAAGAGCTCCTTGATTTACCTCCTGTTGCCCAGCGATGCCCCTTAGAGAATGGGTTGCATCAGACCCAGCTCTGGAATTCCAGATCAGAAGAGCACGCATGGAGCAGGCACCCTTGGTCTCGGACAGCCGGGTTCAGTCCCAGCTGCCCTGGAGGGACCGGGACGGCGCCTGTGCCGCTGAGCCTCCGCGGTGTTCGTACCGATAAAGCTCCGGCTCTCACAACGGACACTCCAGAGTCTGTCATTTTTTTTAAAATATATTCTTATTGATTTCAGAGAGGAAGGGAGAGGGAGAGAGAGACAGAAACATCGATGATGAGAGAGAATCACTGATGGGCTGGCTGTCTCCCACATGCCCCCCACTGGGGAACAAGCCCACAGCCTGGGCACGTACCCTGAGCAGGAATTGAACTGTGACCTCCTGGTTCATAGGTCGATGCTCAACCACTGAGTCCTGCCGGCCAGGAGGGTCTGTCGTCTTAATGACTGCACCATCGGCTGGCTTGGCGAGGGCAGGGGCAGGAGCACCGCGCACACGGGTGGCGGCACAGGCACCTTGGTCTGCGGAGCCGGCAGACCGATCGCCGGGCGCTCTCCGCGGCCGCCACCCTCTGGTGGGCCTATTTTAAGAACACCACCTAGCGATTCGCAGGGAAGCGTTGCCATGCCAACTCGCTGGCTGTTGCTAATCATAATCGACGAGTGTGCAGAATAACCATCTGACAGGCAAGCTTTCCTTCCTTAGCCTGGGGACTTTTTCCAAACTGCCATAACAGACCTACCTCATGGCTCACGATGGCGCACAGTAGGCACATACCAGACACACACTGAGTCAGGGACATGGACCAGGCGCGCACACACTGACCTCTGCCCAGTGCTTTCCCACCCGGCGTGTCCATGAAGGCTCTCAGCGGTGCTGAGGCAGGCACGTGTTCACCCCATTCACCAAGGGGGTACGGTACGCTGAGGAGGGGACGTGACTTCCCCATGACCTCGGAGCTGAGGGCCGCACAGCTCCAGCCCGGGCTTCCGGTTCACGCCCTGATCTCTTTCTCCCGCGCCAGGTGGTCTCTCAGCTTCCGATCACGCAACAGTCACATCCTGTATGTTTCTGCCGAACGTAAGAGTTTCCATTCACGTGCCCATGGCATCCAAGCCTGGAGCACAGCCTCAGGCTCGGCCGCGGCCACCCTGCCTCTGAGGTCTCCGTGGGCAGTGGGATGGCCTGCCCCCCGGGGGTGCCTCCCTGGCCCCCCAGTGGCTCAGAGGCCTCCCTCGGGGACTCTGGACGGGCAGGGGGCAGACAGAGCCGGGTGGGCGGGGTCAGGGCCCTGCATCCTCCTCTCCTGTCTCCACAATAAGCCGGTGAGGTTGCCGGAGGCGGGACCTTCTCTCCCATCTTCCTCTGAAAGTTTTCCCCTGAAAGAGGAAACTTGGGCTGCACAGGGCTAAGGGCAGGGATGGCCGAGAACCCAGGGCAGGCCCTGCCTGGCCCACGGTGGTCAGCTCACCGCCCCTCCCCGAGACTTCGGGCCCAGGTCCTGCGTCTCTCTGAGCCTCATGTGTCCACCCATGACGTGAGGGTGCTGACCCGGCAGGTCAGAGGGTGAGCGGAGAAGACAAGCCCACCAGGCCGGGTGCGCCCCTCAGAAGGAGAGGGGTGGGCTGCCTCCTTCAGCTCCGAGTGTGGCCGTGAGAATAGAGACCCCGAGTTGCCAGATCCACTCCTTTTCCAAGAGAAGCCAGAAATCCAGAATTTTATGAGCAATCGCTTGGTGTCTGCATGTCACTTGCTAATTCCAGTATCAACCTACAGCGCAGGCATGTGCACCCCTCGTCACCGCAGCGTCATTCACAGGAGCCCAGGGAGGGAAGCGGCAGGTGGAGGGATAACACCATGTGGGGGACGTGCCCACATGGGGAGCACCACGCAGCCTTCATGAGGAGGGGGTCTGACACCTGCTCCCGCTGGGAGGAGCCTGGGGGGCCCTGTGCTCAGTGAGAAGTGCCACAGAGTGATGGAAACCGCCTGACTCCACACACATGCGTCCCCGGAACAGTCCGAGTCACAGAGAAAGTGGAAGGGGGTCAGGGGCCAGGGGCCAAGGGCCGGGAGGGGAGTTAGAGGTCAGTGCGGACTGAGTTTCGGTTTTGCCAGATGAAGTCCTGGAGCTGGTGGTGGTGACGGCTGCACAGCAGTGAATGCACTGAATGCCGCTGACCTGGCGTTCAAACATGGTTGGGACGCTGTGTATTTCACCACGATTTTAAAGGAACGTAAGCAAACAAGACATGTGGTGACCCGGTGTGGCCCGAGGGCCGCTGTGTGCGCCTGTGGATGGGGAATCTGAACGCCGTCCGGGGGCAGACCGCGCTGTGACTTCAGGTGACGGCCAAGACTTGTCAAAACCTTATCCCGCTGCCCCCCGCCTTTCCCTTGGGGGTGCTACTAGGACTGCGTGACGGACACTCTGGCAGCGCGTGCTCCTGAGCAGCGAGAGGGACTCACACTACACAGCAGTGACCTCTGAACCACGAGAGGGACTCACACTACACAGCGGTGACCTCTGAGCCACGAGAGGGACTCACACTACACAGCGGTGACCTCTGAACCACGAGAGGGACTCACACTACACAGCGGTGACCTCTGAGCCACGAGAGGGACTCACACTACACAGCGGTGACCTCTGAGCCACGAGAGGGACTCACACTACACAGCGGTGACCTCTGAGCCACGAGAGGGACTCACACTACACAGCGGTGACCTCTGAGCCACGAGAGGGACTCACACTACACAGCAGTGACCTCTGTACCATGAGAGGGACTCACACTACACAGCAGTGACCTCTGAACCACGAGAGGGACTCACACTACACAGCGGTGACCTCTGAGCCACGAGAGGGACTCACACTACACAGCAGTGACCTCTGAGCCACGAGAGGGACTCACACTACACAGCGGTGACCTCTGAGCCACGAGAGGGACTCACACTACACAGCGGTGACCTCTGAGCCACGAGAGGGACTCACACTACACAGCAGTGACCTCTGAACCGCAAGAGGGACTCAGACTACACAGCAGTGACCTCTGA
This sequence comes from Myotis lucifugus, assembly GCF_000147115.1. Classification (NCBI taxonomy): domain Eukaryota; kingdom Metazoa; phylum Chordata; class Mammalia; order Chiroptera; family Vespertilionidae; genus Myotis; species Myotis lucifugus. The sequence continues at coordinate 34,170 of NW_005872064.1, forward strand.
ACCATGAGAGGGACTCACACTACACAGCAGTGACCTCTGAGCCACCAGAGGGACTCACACTACACAGCGGTGACCTCTGAACCACGAGAGGGACTCACACTACACAGCGGTGACCTCTGAACCACGAGAGGGACTCACACTACACAGCGGTGACCTCTGAACCACGAGAGGGACTCACACTACGCAGCAATGACCCTGACACTTGGGAGGGTCTCACCGTGTCCGGGGCTCTTTCGCAGCCACTGGCTCATTTGGTCGTCACAATGACACTGTGGCGTGGGTGAGCAGGCGTTAGGACCCTCAAACAGATGACGTGGAAGTTCAAGGTGGTGAGGTGTTTGTGCTGGTGACACAGCTCAGGCGTGGCAGTGCCGGCCGGGCCATGGGACCCCATCCCCAGGTTCCTGCCACCACCCCCTGCCAGTGCATACGGCTCCCGATCGTCAACAGCCACAGCCCTGGCCACCTGGCTGGTGTCAGAGGTGCTCGCTTCCAGGAATGACTTGAAATGGGAAGATGGTGGTCCGGCTGGTGGCTCAGCTCCACGGACGGGATCACAAGTCCCGGTGCCGCCTCTGCTCCGCTGGTCAGTGAGGAGGGTGTCGGGATCTCCCAGCTTGGCGTGCTCGCCTCTGAGCTGTCTCCTTTCCTGCAACCACAGAAGTTCTTAAAGGGGACGTACCCACCATGTGGCGTCTACATAAGCCATCGGAATGAACGCACAAGACTTTGAGGTGCTGGAAGGCCCACTTTCATCTCTAAAGGTGGCGGACTTAAGTCACGATACCTGTGCACAATTCACCTGCGCTCTCAGCAAAGAATCATAGTTGGGGGTTCATGGACAACACCCTCTCTATGAGGGGGCGGGAGCGTAAGAAGCCAGTGTGCAGGGAGCGAGGGGCAGCGTGAGGCTGGGAAGGTGCAGTGTGGTAGATGCTGGGCTGGAGGGAGTTGGGGGGCCAGTGCAGTGCTGGGATACGGTAAGGGCTCAGTTAATGAAGGCGATGAGGGAGGCGCCGGAGGAAGACTGCCTGGAGACGGCGCCATTTGGACGGAGTCTTGGAGAGGAAAAGAGTGATGGGGCAGAGGGAGCAGCTGGGGCAGAAGCCGAGAGGTTTGCGAGAACGTGAGCAGGGAGGGGCTCGGCCAAGCAGACCGGTGTGCCAGGAGGAGCCCTCAGGATGCGGCCAGAGCCGTACATGTATTGGGTGGTCCGTTTGCAGAAGGGCCCGGAAACACTGAACCTGTCAGGCAGCAGCCGCCCTTCTCAACTGCACTGCTGGCCCCATAACTGACTTCCCCAAGGGGGTCTCCAGAGATGGGTGGTGACGGCTCACTCACAGCTCATGGCCACATCCACGACCAGCTGTTGGTGAGGAGGCCCGACAGTGGCGTGAAGTCAGATCGCATGCACTTAGGTTGTCTGCGTAGGTGCTTTTAAGTCTGCTTTTAAGACTGTATTACAGTAGGTCCTGGGGTTATGTGGGAGGTCCGTTCCTACGACGTAACGCGATTTTCGCCGTAAGTCGGAACCCACCTACATGAGCACCTACGTCACTCACATGGAGCACATACACAGCAGTAATGGAGTGAAACAGTAAAAAAAATTAAAAGAAAGATAACAATTCCTGACCTTTACTTGTGGTAAATAAATAATAAAAAAACATAAAGCACATATGTACATACGTCGAAATGACGGAACTTTTTTTTTTATAAATAAATGGGAGATGGCGACGTAACCACGAAACGACATACGTTGAGTCCGACGTAACCCGGGGACTGTCTGTACATACATTTTGAAAGCTGCTTTCACTCCTTTTTATTTGAAGGAAATAAACAAGACAAAAATAAATCCACTTCCAATCCTCAACGCTTATGAGACCATCGGTACCCAAACTTCACTCTCCACCAGAATCTCTTGGAGAGCTTAAGAATTCGGATTCCTGGGATCAGTACCACACGTATGGAATCAGTATCCAGGAGGTGGATCTCAGAAATCTGTGTTTCCAATGCATTCAATCGCACACATTAATCTGGACAATCTTATGCATTAAACTCACGCACTGAGTACCTGGCATCTGGGGGCTGCTGCATTGGTGATGCTTCAGTCTGAGGACAAAGCAGAAAATGAAAGTGTGTTTTACTAGAATCAGGTGAGAGACCAACCACAGAAAATCACAACCTCTTCATACATCACAAGCAAAGTTGGTGCTCAAATCCTTGTGTCAACTTTGCATTCATCAAGAAATTAATGTAACAACTCTTCCAGGATTAATGGATACCACAGGCTCACCTCTATAACCCAGGTGGGTTATAATGCACAGATGATAATTCCTGATGAAGTCACATTTTAAAAATTATAACAACACAAATATATTCAACTCCTGAGAGATGGCTAGCAGATACAATAAATAAGAAGAATCACTGTGGGGAGATTACGTGTAACAGGGATTCTAAGAAAGACTTTAAGATAAAAATAGTTACAATATTCACCTATATCCTACAAATTAAAAACAGAGTAACTGATATAAGACCTCAATGGGCAAGATAAACAGTAGACTAGACACAGCTGAAGAGCGATTTAGTGAACCGGAAGACATATATGAAGAAATCACCCAGGATTCAGCCGAGATAGGTAAAGAGGTGAAGAGGTAGGGGGATGTTACTCTAGACTGAGTGGTTAAAAATGTCCTTTCTGAGGAGGTGATATTTGAGCTAAGATCCAAATGACAAGGGGAAACATCCAGCCATGGAAAGAAATGGGAGTCAAGTGTCCTGGGCAGAAGAGCAGATGTGCAAAGAGCTTAAGGTGGGACAAGCGTGGCAGGAGCAGGCTGGGATGTCTGAAGAGCAGAAGTAGACCACGTGGCTCCACCATGTGAGAAGCCACCATGAGCAAGAGGAGAGTGTGATCACTTGTGTGGTCAGTGAATGGGCCTCAGGTCAGAAACTGGTGGTTAGCCGGAAGCAGGTCCCCGCCGAGTGTAAAGAACTTCTTACCAATGGGAGCTAGTCATTCACTCACTCACTCACTCACTTGTTCATTCATTCATTCATTCATTCATTCATTTGTTTACTCACTCACTCATTTGCTCTTTGTCAATAAGCTACTCTATGCCAGGCACTGTGTTCAGGGCTATAGGAAATGTTGAGATGAATAAAACACAGGCATTTTGTTCTCGAGGGCCTCACAGTTGAGGGAGTGAAACAGACAGGCAAACTGTACTGCAGACAGAAGGTGTGGGCTTCCCATAAACAGCAGTGGCTGCGGAGCGTCAGGGAAAGAAGCATGAAGGACACCTACGGAGACATCAGGACGACTCACGGGAGGCAACCGTGAGCTCAGTGCCTGCAGATGCGGGGCCTTCTGCATGGGGGGGACATGGAACCAGGGGCCCTGTGAACTGAGGATTGTCTGAAACCATGGCAGGCATCCACAGGCCTCGGGCCACAGCCTCCCTCCATAGTCCAGCGGGGGAAGCAGATGTCTGAGCGGAGAACGGCGGAGATCCCAGGCAGGGAGGCCACCGCATCATGGGGGGAGGGGAACCCTAGGGTATCAGGAAATGAGGGCAAAAACTGGGACACCAGTCCATGCCTTCCTCAGGCCCAGACCTCTGTGAAGACAAGCGCCCCGGGTGAGAGAATGCGCTCTGACTGGCAGGAGGTGCCAACACAGACGGGACTGTCCTTGACACCATTCACGTACCGCAAGGTCATCAGCCCTCGGCCGGGATGCATGGAGGAGATGGGGAGGTTGAACCTGGGGACTGCTTTGCCACCACCCTTTCTCTCACGCTTATCTGTAAACCAAAGCAGGGCTGACCTGACCTACTTCACAGATTAAAACGCCCGGAGAGAATAGAACTGGCATTCTCTGCTCTGTCTCCGGTCTCCCCTGCACGGCCTTCTGCCAGCCCAGGCCAGCACCGTCTTTTACTGGGACCCCTGGGACAGCTTCCTGGCCAGGCTTCCTGCTCCCAGGCCGGCCCCTGCCAACCCACCCTGCACACTAGAAAGCGGATTACGCCACTGCCTGTTTCCACTCTCCATCTCTCTCTGCCCTTAGGACAGAGCCAAGCTCCTTGGCAAGGCTTCAGGGACCCTGTGACGTCTAGCCCTGCCCATGGCTCCTGGCCCATCTCTTGACATTGCACTTCACACAGCAGCCACACGAAGCCTTACGCACTGGGCACCCTTGCCTTGGTCACATCAGCGGCGTTAGGTGTGCAGGGGCGGAACCATGAGCGAGCCATTGATGGCAGTGCGCCTGGCACTGGCAGGCACGCTCATTGGTTCTCCCTTGGGGTTGCTCTCTGCTCGGTGTTGGAGCTTCTGTTCCACTGACTCTTCATCAGAAGCAGTTTCCGGGCCACAAACAGCTCCCCTGTTCACATGTCCTCATCTGAGCGGGAGGCCAGCTGGCCAGGTAAGCAGGTGCCTGCTCCGGTGGCCGGCTGGACACTGGGCGGAGCGCTCGGGAAATGCACCGGCTCTCGAGAGCTTTCGGGACGGGACTGAGGGACCAGCAATCAGGACCTTGAGAGGGGAGTCTGGGAGATGGGGTGGGGCCCAGGGCACCCAGGGCTCCAAGTGGGAGGACCAGCAGGGGCAAAACCTGATAAGCCAAGAGTTACAAGGACAGCAATCCTGGGCCACACCAACTGTGTGTCAGGCAATCCTGGGCCACACCTACTATGTGTCGGCCACCGCCCTGAACCCTTGACCAGTGTCTCCACACCGAATCCTCACAGCTCCCAATGCTGCATGTTCATCGCTGTCCCGGGTGCTGAGGGAGAAATTCCCACCAGGTCCCACCGCCATGAGTGGTGCCGCTGGGATTTTAATCCTGACCTGTCAGTTCAGGGCCCTCGGAGGAGCAGGTGAGCCGCCAGGCAGAGGAGCAAAGGCTGCTGAGCAGAGCCATGCCGAGCAGCCGGCTCAGCGTAACATGATGCTGACTGAACCCAGCCTCCTTCCAACTTATGTCCTCGGGGAACAGTCCACGCTTTTGCAGGTAGAGGGACCAAATGCAAAATTCATGATTTTTTCCCAAACCAACGCCTTCAGAATGTGGGAACCGACTCAGTGCTCCATCTGGCCACTGGTTTTTCCATTTCCAGGGCTGCCTGCTTACGATGTGCAGCATGCTGCACACAGGCCGGTGTGGGTCGGAGTTTCAATTAGAACACTCGTTATTCCCAGGAAGTCACCCCAAAGGAGTCCTCGTATAATTGGCTGAGGAAACAGACCCTGGGAGAGAAAACGACGCCACGGTAACCACCCAGCTCCGATCCGCCTGAGCAGGTTCAGTTCCCAGGCCTCCCACCATACTCTCTCCACCTCACCCCACCATTCATCTAGAACAGGGGTCCTCAAACTACGGCCCGCGGGCCACATGAAAATACAAATATTGTATTTGTTCCCGTTTTGTTTTTTTACTTCAAAATAAGATATGTGCAGTGTGCATAGGAATTTGTTCATAGTTTTTTTTTAAACTATAGTCCGGCCCTCCAACGGTCTGAGGGACAGTGAACTGGCCCCCTGTTTAAAAAGTTTGAGGACCCCTAATCTAGAACCTTCTACGTGCCAGAGCTGGGCAAGAAGCTGTGCTGGTGTCCCTGGGAAATAAGCAGGAGTCCCCGCTCCTAAGCTGCTCACATTTTGTGTGCGCGCCTCCTCACTGCACTTGAAAGAAGGTCCCTATTTCTCTAATATTTCTCTTCTCCCTGATGCCCTCTGAGCTGATGGAGTTTCTGGCCCTTGTCAATGCCAGAACTCCCCGCCCTCGGCCCCTGGAATGGATATTCCCAAGCTCTTCTTGGCGACGTCCTCTCACGGGAGGCTCACCACCTGTGCCAGGGAAGCCTGTTCCAATGGGTGTGTTTTCCAACACCACGCAATTCTCCAGTTCTCAGTGGACACTGACCCCGTGTCCCACAGTTTAACTCAGCCCTGGCACCGCCTGCCTGGAGCTAGCGCCAGCCCCAGGGGTAAGGGCTCAGGCCCAGACCGCCCCTCTTTGGACACCACAAGTCCAGGTTGTCACCTTCGCTTCGAACGGACTACAAATGCGAGGTCCTAAGGCCTCTCCATGTCCGATTACGTTACTGGAGGCTGGGGGGACCCAGAGAAACAGCTGCTGACTTTTACCGGTTGGTTATCGAGGGGACGGAAGAGGGACGTAGGGCGAGCTCCAGAGGGTGCTGAGCACAGCAGCTCAATCCCTGGGGAGCTCGGGGTGCGCCCCTGCGGATGCCTGGATGCACCCTGGTTTACCCACCTGGGCGTTCTCCGAGCCCCGTCCTTTTGGCCACTGAACTCTGGAGCTCTGGGGGAGACCCTGGCCACCTGCCCCCAGGCTTAGGTGACCTTGGGCTTTCTGAAAGTCACCTCATTAACATAACAAAACACACCCTCATCACTCTCAGGAAATTCCGCCAGGAACAGGGGATGACTAAGAAATAGCATTTCTAATTATAAACATAATATCAGAGCCACTCATCCATGCATGGAGTTGGAACGAGGTCTGCTAGGATGTGTGTGAAGCCACTGAGGCTGACTTCCTGCACATTTAAACCAGAGCTGGGCCTCTCTTTGTTTTTTGTTGCTGTTGTTGTTAATCCTCACCCGAGGATATTTTCCCATTGGTTTTTAGGGAGAGTGGAAGAGAGAGGGAAAGACAGAAAGAAACATCCATGTGAGAGAAACACACATCAATTGGTTGCCTCCTGCAAGATCCCTGACCAGGGCCTGGGCCGGGAAGGAGACTGCAACCAAGGTACATGCCCTTGACTGGAATCGAACCCGGGACCCTTTGGTCCACAGGCCGATGCTCTATCCACTGAGCAAAACCAGCTAGGGCTGGGCCTCTCTTTAGACTCACAGAGCCTGGTACCAATGAACTCCCCACCCCCCACCTGCTGCCCTGGTTTCCTGGGTGGTGGGGGAACCGGAAGAGAGACCCAGCTCTGCCCGCTCCCCCCGCCCACAGCGGCCCATCCAGGTGTCGGCCCCAGGGGAGCAGATGAAGGGCAGGTTGCTGCTCTCACGTCCTGGCGGGGCACGGCCATGAGATGGTAAATGCTAGGGACTGACTCTCAGAAAAAACAAACAAACAAACAAAAGCCAACCTGATTTATAGTGTTTGCCAATTCCTGTGGTGTAAATACTCCCACTGTGGCTGATTTCAGGACACCAATGGGAGGTCGCCGAGGAGCTGGTAAGAGATGCTGACCATGAGCTCTTGGGAGCCAGGGGAGCCGGCTCTAGCACACCACTGTTTGGGGAGAGCAGGTGCATGAGAGAATGAATGAATGAAGTATGAATGAATGAGTGATACCAATTTTGCAAAGTGGTAGGAGAGAACCGGAATGAGCAGAACGTTCTATAGCTGCAACAGATAAGACTTGACAAATGAAACAAGCTGGGATCAGCGCACAAAGCCTTTTAAGCAGCTCCTCCGAATTACTTTCAAAGACTCACGCCTGCCTTTTCGTAAAGAGCCATGATGACAAAGCTCACCAGCTTCACACCTCCTCCCCGCTGTCGCCTTGGACACACGTTACCTAGTCTTGCTCTCTCTCAGTTTCCCCATCCGTGAAAAGAAGGAGATAATCCCCCGTAAGTGACTGGGGTGAGGAAGGTCACACCCAGAGAGGCCCCCGCAAAGGGCAGAGCGGGCATTTGAGCCAATTATGGAGACTCGGAGGACAGCTGCTTGAAGATGACCGTGTCCCCGTGCCGCCACGTCCCCAGCGCCTCGCACACTTTCTGGAGCGTGGCGGGCATGCAATGGTCAGTCTTGAACTAGATTTTGGGTTACGAGGGTCGTGGGGGTCCGCGTGGGAGGGTGTGGAAAAACATTTACTCTAAAGCGGACGGGCCTGTACTCAGTTCCCACCAGCTCCCCAATCATGGGTTATAGAAAATGTAGATAAAGATAAAAAGCCCCCCCCCACCCCCAATGCCCTAATCCGTGTTTCAATATCAAGATTCCTTGGGGCCATTTTCACTTCCCCTGTTCCTAGCGTCCTGGCCTAACGGATGGGTTCCTTCATGAGTCCAGGCCCCTCGGCATCTCATTACGCTGGGGCTCCCGGAGTATTGATCCTGTTTCGAAATAGGCAATCAATTGTCCACAGACGCCACGCCCAAACCCACGGGCTGCCACGGCAGAGAGTGCGGCGCGAGGGGCTCTGTCTCGGCAGCGTCGCCCTTAACGTCACTTCTCAGGCCTGTGAATGTCTGAGTCAGCGATAGGCACCTGTGTCTTTAAAAGTGGTGGTTCCCTCGGGGTCTAATCCCGTTTCGGAGAATCCCTCTCCGAGAAGTAGCCCTCTGCGCAGGCAGACATCCTCCTACAGGGATAAGCATCCCCTGGTCTATCACAGCAGATGCTCCGTCACAGGGGCCATGACGCTTCGTGCTAGAAAGTTCCGGAAAGAGAACTCGATGAAAACGACGCTGGGTGGGGGAAAGGCCGCCAGAGGAGACCCGATGAGATGGCTCTGAATGCCGTAGGGAGGTCTGCACATGCGAACAGAAAGGATGTGGGCCACGAGAGCAACAGATGCTGGTGTAGGGCAGTTGCCGACCACTGGTGTAGGGGTTTGGAATGTTTTCTTGTCCGCAGCTCTTCTCTGCTGTCTACGTCTTCCTGTCGGAGCACACACCCTTGAATGTACTGTTGTCACGTGAACGTTCCAGCCGGCAGACAAGCACAGAGTCAGGGCTCCGAGCGAAGGCGCGTGTGCAACGCGCTCCTCATTTTCCCGTTAGAAACACTCGCTGTCCTCGTCTACATCACTCCAGTAATGTGTGCTCGCTCTCCCTCGGCTGTGACCTTGAGCCTGTTTTCCGTGGCCACGTCAGGAACTCGCCGTGGCCTGGGATTCGCTCCCGCACACGGAAACGCAGGGAGAGCCCTGTGTCAAGTCAGCCCTCGATGTGGGTGCCGCACCACAGCCCGCGGCCTGAGGATCCATCTCTGGCCTTGCCCAGGAGTTCAGTTCAGTCTCATTTACCTGCCCAGCCCCTGCGTGATCCGCTACGCAGCTCACAAGGCGCTGCACTGAATTCCCCGCCTGCAAACTCTACCTTCAGTTCACAGCTGGGCGCGGCCCATGCCCCCACGGGCTCCCAGTCCAACCCCCCCCCCCCAAAGCCTCCCTCCAGGTAATGGCCAGAGCCGTCTTTCTCGAATGTGAATCCGGTCCTGACACCCTCCACGTGGCTTCAGCACAGTGGCTCTCACCCCACTTCAGGTCCGCGCTGGCACCTGTCAACACCTTTTTGTCCTCCCTGCCCGTCCACGCCAAGACCCCATCACATCCGGTCCCCACCGTCCCCACACCCAGCCGCTCTTTGACCACAGGGGTGCTGTGGCCTCAGGGGAAGACCTGCTGCTGGCCAGTCCACAGCTATTCCCAACCACTTCTCCTCTGTCACCCCCTGGCCTCGAGGTGGGGAAATGGAAATGAGTCTCAGGCAGCAGTGGCCATGGATTCGCTTCTGGGCAGAAATACAAGGCAGCGTCTGCTGGGAGCACCTGGGAGAGGCCTGCCCCCCTCCCCCTTCCGCTGGGGACGCGGGTGTGGAACCGCAGCGGCTGCAGCCCTCGGTGGCCACGAGGCAAGAAGCACCGGGAAGAAAGGCTGACAAGCTGAGGACAGTGGGCCGGAGGTGCGCACAGAGCCGAGTGGCTGGTGGCAACACTGAGAGGCCCGGGCAGCCCCATCTGGGTACCCAGGTTGTGTGTGGATCTTTGCTCCCAGTTTGACGGCCTGTGACAAACCACCTGGAAGAGGCTTCGGCAAAAATGGGACGTACTGGCCAACCTTCCCCAGACCCCGGGGACGGTGAGCAGCCCCCCAGGGCTACAGCTGTGAGCGGGGCGCGGGGCCAGGAAGCCTCGGCAGGCACCTTTCTGTCTCTCCCCGCGGCTCCACCTAGTGACAGGGGCACACGCACCGCCAGCTCCTGAAGTTAAGGGGGGTGGGTGGGGAAGATACTGCTCAGACAGCCTGCGGTGGCAAAAGGCAGACATCCCAGACACTTACCCAAAATAAAACAAAACAAAACTGCTGAACAGAATAACCACAAGCATCAGTGGGCAGCCACCGCCTGGGGCCAGGCCCACAGGGACGTGCGAGGGCTCCAGTCCCCGTTCCTCCCGAAGCCGTGGCAGCTCCCTGAGTGCGAGGCCCACGTCCGGCCTCGGGGTGGCTCCCCCGCCTGTCACGCCCGGTGTCGGTCAGCACAAGGCCATCCAGAGGCACCGCCTCCGGCCGCGCACATCCCCGCGGGCCAGCCCAGGCCCAGGGCGGGCGGCTCGGTCAGCTCCACATGCAACGAGACGTGGCCGGCATTTTGATGGACGGATGGATGGACGCACACGAGTGGACGTCGGGGAGGGACCCAGGGAGTTCGCAGCGTCCACACTCCAGGCCACACCTGCCCGCGGCCGCTCACTCTGTCTCCACAAGACGCTCCGAGGCAGGAGGCGAGAGCTCAGCGCACTCCGTGTTCTCTCCCGGCGGCGCTAAATTTTAATTAGTCATCATCGTTATGAACATGTTTACGGCCCCTCAGCACCGACAAACCACTTTCCGCACGTTATCTCCCTGGGATCTCACGCGACTCAATGAGGATGGGACCATCAACCTGCCCGAGGGTTTTCGGGGTTCCCTGCTCCAGGGGAGGGGGGAGCAGGCGTGTCCATGAGCCCCCGAGTCTTACACGTGCTGCCACTGGGTCATACGGTTACTGGTACGTGTGTCACTGAACAATCTCACCGACAGTGCCAGGGAATCGTCATCATCCTCGCTCCACGGACGAGAAACTGGTACCCAGGGAGGGCCGGCGTCTTGCCCGAGGACACGCAGCTAGTGAGCCGGGGAGCTGGGATCCGAGCCCCGTTCTGTCTGACTCCAAGTCTGAGACCATAACAACAAAGAGGACGATGACAACGATGGTAGCGCGTACCGACGGCTAACTCTAGGCCAAGCCTGCGCCCAGCACTTGACGCACTTCATTCATTTCGTCCTCCTTCATTGTTTAATTTCATACCAATTTAGGAGAATATTAACTTGGTGCTCTCCTAACACATCTTTACTTCTGGCCATCCCTAGGACCGACTGTCCTTGTTTTATGTGTTTATTTATTTTGTTAATCCTCACCTGAGGGTATTTTTTCCCATTGATTTTAGAGAGAGTGGAAGGGAGGGGGAGAGACAGAGAGAAACATCCATGTGAGAGAGACACAGCGATTGGTTGTCTCCCGCACACACCCTGACAGGGGCTGGGGATCGAGCCTGCAACCGAGGCAGGTGCCCCGTCCGGGATCTAAAGCAGAGGTGTGTGTGGAGCAGAGGGCTGAGTGGAGCCAGACACCAGGCCAGGGAGGAAACCGGGAGAGCGCTGGAGGAGGAGGAGGAGGAGGAGGAGAGGTGGAGAAGAGGCTCGGGAACTCACAGGCAGGCAGGAAGGGGGACCGTTCCCGCTGTGGCCTGAGACCCACCATCTGAACTTGACGCCAGGCCACAGGGCCAGGTGGGCCAATGTTCACCCCATGGCGGGGGCGGCCTCAGTGGGTTCTGGCAGAGACTATCCCCCCGGCGACCAGCTGTCCCTGGAAATGTGGAGAGAAGGGTGGCTGCACTGAACAGACGGTCCCTGTCCCAGGCATCCAAAAACTGGGTTTCTATGGCAACCTGCCTGCGACCTGCATAGCCCACAAGGGCTCAGTTTCTGCAAAGCACTTTCTGGGCACGAGGGCCTGACACTGCAGAGACACGGGGTGTGGCCCCGGGAGCCTGCAGTCCTGTGGGGGAGACCCCAGTGGGACAGGCACACCCAGTGGGACAGGCACACCCAGAGGGACAGGCACAGCCCAGTGTGACAGACACTCCAGGGTCCCAGGTGGGGGTGAGGACAGGATGGGGCAGCCGAGGCCAGCACTCCTCCTGGGAGTCAGGGTGGCACAGGGCAGCTGGAGCAGGGGAGCTGGAGTCAGCGGGTGAGGGCCGCTGGGGAGGAAGGACTGGGAGGAGCTTTGGCCGCAGGGGAAGGTCTAGGCCTCAGAGAGAAAGCCGGGAAGAGCAGACAGTGAGGGTCCTGGAGGGCCACATGGTTGATGGCGATGGTGACTGGGGGAGGGGCTCAGGGACACCCCCCTCACTGCTATGGGCCTTTCTGTAAGGCTTACAGTTGGAAAACGAGCACACATTAACGTGGTAACCTGACTTTCCATCACAGCCAGGAAATGGAAACAACCCGAAGGTCCATGGAGAGACGAGGGGCAAGTAAAACATGGCCAATCCGCACAACGGGTTATCCCCGAGCGGTAACAAGAGAGCCAGCGCCGCGTACGCTGCCCTGTGGAGGGCCTGCGCCTCGTGCTCGGTGGGAGGTCAGACACAGGCCGGGCACCGTCAGACTCCTTTTCAGCAAATGTGCAGCCGGCAGGTCCAGGGAGACGGCCAGCAGGAGAGGGGGTTCCAGGAGGGGGCGGGGATTGGGGACCGGCTGCTTCAGGGGAACGGAGCTTCTTTCTAGGATGAACATGCTCTGAAATGAGATGTGGTGATGGCTGCACAGCACTATAGGTTAAACGCCACTGAGCTGCACATTTAAAACTTTGGAAATGGCCCTGACCGGTTTGGCTCAGTGGATAGAGCGTCGGCCTGTGGACTGAAGGGTCCCGGGTTCGATTCTGGCCAAGGGCATGTACCTTGGTTGCGGGCACATCCCCAGTAGGGGGTGTGCAAGAGGCAGCTGGTCGATGTTTCTCTCTCGTCGATGTTTCTAACTCTCTATCCCTCTCCCTTCCTCTCTGTAAAAAATCAATAAGATATATATTAAAAAATAATAAAATAAAACGTTGGAAATGATGCATTTTATGTCATGAACATTGTACCTAAGCTTTTTTTAATGGACGGCCCAGCAGAGCACCTGTGCCCTCTGATCTCATTCAGAGCCCACATTTCGGAGCCAGAGGAGGAGCTAGACGAGCTGCTGGGAGGCAACCAGTTTATCAGGAGAACCTGCCCACGATCATCATTCCTCAGCCGCTGGAGCCTGCCCTCTGGCCCCGGGGAGAACCGGGGTCTCTATGGCCCCGCATTCATCCACTCACACATCATGCGCTCAGTACATGCTTGTGGGTGCTTTCCGGTGCCAGCGTCTCTGGTGAAAGGCTCGGGGGTCCTGCTCGGACCTCCACGTTGGAGGGGAGGCAGATGAGGGCAGAGGCCCATCGGCCTGGCGTCCATGTGCGCTATGAACACCAAGCAGGTAGGACAGGTAGAGAGCGGCTGGCTGGGCAGTGCCCCTGCAGCCAGCTGTGCCTGGGCCCAAGGACTGGCCGTCTGGAGACGACGCGATCATCAGGGCTCGTGGCAAAGACCTGGTGGTTGCGTGTGTCTATGGGACCCACCACGGGGACCCTCAGCTGAAGGGCAGGCGTCCCCCAGACCCTGCTGCCTGTTGCAGCCCGTCCCTGACCGCTGACCATGCCCCTCCAGCACACGCAGCTCCTCCCGTCTTTCTAGCCACTGGCCCTGTGGTAGTTCTTCCCTCCGCCCGGGACCTTCTCAGTTTCTACCCCCGCCCTTTGTGTGATCGAGCCCAACCCCCAGTCTACACGGTTCCGCTGAGACATGGACCCTCCAGGAAACCAACCTCAGTTACCCTGCCGATCCTGCCCCCCCACACCTCCCCTCGGGCCAGGAGGCCCCGGGCTCTCAAGCACTCATCACTCACGTCACTGTGTCTGATTTCAACCCCG
>NW_005872064.1:48057-50213 GCF_000147115.1 Myotis lucifugus
TTAGGACATAAAGTTTTATGGTCTCCGATAAACACCACATGTTCATGTGCACCTGATACCTTAATTGGGGCAGCGCTCATTAAGTCGGAATAGAAATGAAAACCTCGCACAACATTTCCTCGAGTGATGTGTCCTAATTCGTCTCACATCCCGTGAGTGCCTACCCTACGCAGGGCTGGAACACAAACGGCACCGTGTTCATCTCACAAGCTCAAAGGCGGGACCAGGAAACAACGCTCTTGGGTGGATCTCTCTCTCTCTCTCTCTCTCACACACACACACACACACACACGTGCACACACACATGGGCACACACATGTGCACACACAGGCATACACATGCAAACATACAGACACATGCACATGCTCCCCCAGACGGCAGCACATGCTCCCTCAGACAGCAGCAGATGACAGACTACCTTTGTTCTAAGGAGCGCGGTGGGGGAGCCCGCAGCAGGGCCAGAGCTGGGGGGACAGGAACGCAGAGGCCAGTCCTCCTGGAGCCTTTGGGGGAAGAGGGTGGGCACAGCGTAGCTGGGACATAAATGCCCTGCACAGGCCCAGGGACAAGCCGTCTCCCGGGCCTCGGAGAGGAGGGCACCCTCCTACACACAGACAATTCCAGGCCCGGCACCTCCACGTTCCTGGGGCACCGGGTGTGGGAAGCCTCGTCTCCCCCACATAGGAGGAAATGCTGGCACGTGGAGTCTCATGACCCCTTAACAACACTGGGAGGATAGATACGATCAAGAAACAAGTCAGCTTCCCGGAAAACACGTGTGTGTGTATGTTTTCAACTGAGATCACACCATTCCCTGGGAGTGGGGGCTGCCTTAGCTTTGTAGGATTCCCTCAAAGCACCGTGTTCCTCGCAGCCTCATGCACAGCGGCATAGCCACCATCGCATCATGCCTACCCGCCTCCTGGGCACACAGGACGCACTCAATAAATGTGTGTTGCGTGGAAGTTAAATGGCCCAGAGTGCCTTGAGGGGCTGTATCGTGACTTCACGGTTTCCTGCAGGGAGAGGTGTAGGTTGTTCCCAATAACTCGCTGTTACAAATCACACTGTGCTCAACGGTGCAATTATCTCTGTGTCTCACTGATCAACCGGGTGAAGAATTGCCCAGAGGGGTGAGGCCCCCGCCGCAGGGTGTGGGCGCTCTCCAGGCTGCCGGCTCATCCTGCAGCAGGCACTTCTCTCCAGCCACTATCCGCCTCATTCGAAAGGCGGGGAGTTATGCAAACAGTCCTTTATCGCAAACCCAGCAGCCAGGGGGCTGGAATTTACACTTTGCTCTGCACGCGAGCACATTCTCCTTACGGAATAACCTCACGTCTTCTCGGCGTTCGTGCCCAACATGAACTGTGTGCTCTGGAGAAGCCCGGGGCGGACGCTGAAGTGAACTGTATTCCAGTAAGTGACTTGTGCTGGCAGCAAAGGGACGGGAGGGTCGGGGAGAGGAAATGTACAACCGACTCTTATAAACAGGGAAGTAACCGGGAGAAACGCAGGGACATGGGGCTTCCGCACACAGAGCTCATCCCGGGAAGGTCACAGCCAGCTCTCAGCCCCAGAGCTCCCCCGCCAGTCCCAGCCCCAGGCAGCCTGCACTTCTTGTCGGCATACTCCACGCTGTAAGGGGCAGTTAAAGGTTCCAGTGCTCATCCAATTACCTGATCCTGCTGTGGTCTCATAGGGTAAGAGCGGAAGCCCAGGTCCTCCAGGGCTGTGGTGACAATAGCAGCTTCCACTGTGGCCTCCCCCACAGGCGGCCATGCTCCTGTTCCTGGTCCCAGCAGAGCAGTGGCCTTCAGGCTTTTCCAAGGCGGGTTTACGGCCTCAGGAATGTTTACAGGCTCCAGCTGACACTTCCCGGTGGGACCCCCGCAGAAATCGTGGGGTCCCGGCAGAGGCTGCCCCACGTGGTGGGGGTGAGGGCTGGGATTCGGGGGGCCGGGCTCCGTCCTGTCACAGCTGCGCCGCAGACCTGCTGCCAGACCTCATCAGGGCGCGGCCCTGAGCCCGAGACCCGAGCTCCTGAGGGACATCAGGTGGGATGGCCTGTGCACCTTCCTCACCAGCAACAAGAGCCGACGTCACAGGGGTGTGTGCTGAGCCAGGAGCTCTAGCAAAGCTTCCGGGGACAACGGGGA
>NW_005872064.1:50357-52438 GCF_000147115.1 Myotis lucifugus
GAGTCCTGGCCAGGGCTTTTCCTGCGACTCTGGCTGCAAGTGTGGCTGAGGCACCGTCCACACGTTCCCGTCGGCCACCTCCGAGGTTGCCAGGGGCGTCAACATGGAGAGGTTTTGTAAGCCTTGAAATCCTAGACAATTTCACAACCTTAACCCGCCTGTACCTGAGCAGCCCCGCCCCGTGCCACATGCTGGGGACGGGCACAGCAGCCTTGTATTGGGGTGCTCAGAGCAAGAGGTCCCCCAACCCACTGCACCTGGGGAGGTCTGACTGCTCCCCCAGAACCTGGGGCACCCCTCCCCGGTTGTGGGTCTGTCTTCCCTGGAAGCACCGAGCCCCCCTATCCCCACCAGGGCAGGGACCCCACGTGGATCCCGCTCTGCACGGAGGCCTGAGCTGGGCCCGGTAGGTGCTCCAAACCTGGCGAGAGGCATAAATAGCATGAGAGGCGGAGGGGACACAGGGAGGAAGGAGGCAGGGCCATGCGGGATGAAGCAATACCTTGTGCATGAGTGAGCGAGCAATCCAGGCCCGGCCGGTGCACTCGCCAGGGCCTGGACCGCATCCCAGGAGGCTGGAAGGAACGCGCCACCCCACACACCGCCGGTCACCGCGTCCATCTCCGTCAGGCCAGCTGAAAGGACACGCCCAGGGCCTGCGACTAAGCTGCCAGTCCCCGGGAAGAAGCCCCTGGGGCCTCGCCCGCCCATGACCTCGGCCAAGGGAGAGAAACAGAGGCGGGCTCTGCTCTCCCACAGGGTCTCTCTTGGGTCTGAGTGGCCCAGGAGGGGCGGGGCGGGGTTTCCTGCGTGGAGGCGCGTCTCACATGGGCAAGGACTTTCCACTCTCGTCTCCCGTGGGAAGCGGCAGGGACGTACCATTGTTCTCACTGTACAGAAGGGAAAGGCTTAGCAACAAAGCGCCGTTTCCCACGAGGCAGGGCAGCTCTTGGAGTGCGGGTGAATTTCCCGCCAAAATATAAGATGGCTCTGTCTTTTGGTTTTGTTCCATCCACCAAAAGGGTGGATTACAAACAAATATTTGGTAATACGCAGTTACAATCGGCCCAAGTTTACACGTTTCCCGCACTCCACCGCAAATCTATATGAACCGAGTTTTAAGACGGCTCCCGCGGAGTACGCGCAATTCACGCGAGCCGACTTAACTCGTTTCCCGCAACCCAAGTGTTAAGGGGCCACGCAGACCTGACAGCCTCCCCTTTGGCTCCGAGTCCTCGCGTTTCCACCCGAAACCCCATGCTCTGGCTGTATCCGATTCTCTCCATCCTCTCATATGGGTGTGCCTGTCCCACTGGGGTGTGTCTGTCACAATCTTACAAAGCTAAGGCAGCCCCCACTGCCGGGATGGCCCCGCTGCGCTCTCCGCCTCCTCCAGGAAGTCTTCTCGGATGACTCACGCCTGCTCCCTCCATCCGCCCATCACCCCCTGGCAGATCCTGGGGCTTTAACACAGAATCCACCACCCTGTGCGGCCCCTGTGTTCGTAGTGCCCTTTCCTCCCTCCTTCACTTATGCACTAAAGCAGCGGTTCTCAACCTGTGGGCTCGACCCCTTTGGGGGTCAAACGACCCTTTCACAGGGGTTGCCTAAGACCATCGGAAAACACATATATAATTACATATTGTTTTTGTGATTAATCGCTATGCTTTAATTATGTTCAATGTGTAACAATGAAATTGAGGGTCACCACAACATGAGGGACTGTATTAAAGGGTCGCGGCATTAGGAAGGCTGAGAACCGCTGCACTAAAGTTTACAGAGCACCTCTCGAAGGGGAGACTGAGGCGGGGCAGGAGTCAGACTGTGCCACACGATGACACGGCCCCTCGGTGACCATCCAGACAGAGCTGCCACATGGCCCCGAGGCTGAGCTCCTTCCGACACCTGCCTCCTCACACGGCTCATTTCGCTCATTTCTGCCCAAGCCTCGGGCGCCGGCCCCTCCTCCTGGGGCCGGATGGCAGGTGAGCGCAGTCCCCGCCAGGGTTAGCCCGCGGCCACCTGCATCCCAGGCGAGCACCTGGCTCACAAGTCCTTGCCGAGAGAGCCCGGGGAGCAGA
>NW_005872064.1:52538-60038 GCF_000147115.1 Myotis lucifugus
GGAGCCCTGGTGAGTTCTTAGCTGGGCTCCTTTCAGAGGCCCACCTTCAGAGGGCAGGGGGGTGGGGGACGGGGGACAGGGGGGGGGGCCTGGTGCTGTCTGAGGCCCCTCCTCTGCACCCTGGAGAAGGCAGGCAGGCCCCAGCCTGGGAGGGAGGTCCCAGCGGCTGAGGACAGAGAGAGCAGGATTTAACCCCGATCGGCCGCCGGATGGGAAGCATCGGGGCTCTCTGGAGCCTCAGTTTCCTGCGCTGCGAGATGAGAAGTTTACGAGGTCAGAGAGGGTTCTAGGTGGGCATTCATGACCCGCGGTGCAGCTCCTGGCCCCCAGCAGGCTCGCGACAGACGGCAGAATTAGCCTTCTCATCGCCGTTAACTGTGGCCCCGTCCATCTCTGTGCTACGTTGCTTATCAGTAAGTTTCCCCACCCTGGCCGGTGCGGCTCAGTGGGAGGGCATCAGCCCGGGCACCAAAGGGTCGAGGGTTGGAAGCCCAGTCAAGGGCATACACCTGGGTTGCAGGTTCCTTCTCAGCCCCGTTGGGGCTTACGTGGGAGGCAACCGATGGATGTGTCTCTCACATCAATGTTTCTCTCCCTCCCTCCTTCCCTTCCACTTTCTCTAAAAATCAATGGGAAAATACCCGTGAGTGAGGACTAACAAACAAATAAAGATATAACAAAATAAGTCAGTGTCTCCTTATTTGTAAATAAGCCAGGAGCCCCACGGAGTCAGGTGCTGGGGCAAGGACTCCCAGCCGGCAAGTCCTTTAACCCTCGGCTGCTCAGGCTCAGGCTCAGGCTCTGCCCTGTAAGCTGGGACTGTGGCACCTGCCCTCCTCGCTCCCTGCGGCAGGGGGCAGCGGGCAGGGGGCAGAGGGCAGAGGGCAGAGGAGGAGCAGAGGCAGGAGGCACATGAAAACCCTGTCTGCGCCCTTTGCAGAGTGAGCTTCACAGCACACAAATAGATGCTGTCGGAAACGCCCAGATCCCGACGGATTCTGGGAGATGTGCCAACTCCCCCTCCCAGAACTCTGTGGCTGGGCTTCCCCTGCCTGCCACCCCTCCCCCACCTCTCCCCCTCCCCCCCCCCCACACCCTCCATCTGCCGAGAGCGCTGCTCTGACCCCAGGCTCCCCGACACGCACCCCGTCCCATCACGCCGCACTCCAATGACTCACCCATGGGACGCAGTCCCTGAGGGCTGGAGCTGTCTCCATCTGTGCCCCCATCCCCAGCCGGGCCAGCCCCAGCTCGCTCAGTGCTCAGTGCTCAGTGCCCGGTGTGGGAATGAGCTGGGGGCGGGGCTGTCTCGGGCAGGAGCTGTTTCCTCCCATCAGTGGCTCCTTCCCCGCAGGGCTCAGGGGCGCCTGGGAAACACTGAGAAGCAGGGATGCCCTTCTGCCCGGACCCACACCAAGGGACCCTCCCGGGAGGCCTGGGAGTGAGCCAGGGTGTGGTCAAAGCCCCTTCAGGCCAGAAAAATGCCCAACATGGGGATGCTGGGGAGAAGCCTGCAGGGGGTGGGGTGGGAACTGGAGGTCAGGGGAGGAGCGGGGAGGAGAGAGGGGGTGCAGAGGAGGGATGAAGGGGGCTGCCTCCCCCCTTTCCCTCTAAAACTGGAGAGACAAGGGGGAGTAGGGCTGAGAGTGGACTTCAACACCAGCCCCCTCTCCCCTGGGCCCCTGGACCATTTACTGAGCCTCTCTGTGCCTCAGTTTCCTCGTCTGTAAGGAGAGATATGGAGGCGGACTGCCTCGCTGGGCAGCTGTGAAGGTGAAAGGACCTCAGGGAGTGAGCGCCTGGACACGGCCGGGGCCTGGTCAGCACCGGGATGTGTCTGCCGCTGTGTTCAAAGTTCATGAACCTCAGACTGATCGATCCTTCCCATGTCACCACTGTCTGTTATCCTTCTGCCCAAATACCATCAGTATGAATGTCTCAAGTAGGAGAAATGAAAAGTAAATATGTCTTAAAGCAGAACTCTAGAATCCCAAAGACAAAGAGAGCTCCTAAAAGCAACGAGAGAGAAAAAGAGAGGGGGGGGGGGGGGAGAGAGAAGGAGAGAGAGAGAGAGAGAGAGAGAGAGAGAGAGATATGGGGGGAGATTACCTAAAATATGTGGCAATTACAGTAATAGCAGGAGTCTTGATAGAAGCCAGAAGACAATGGAATAACATGTCACATTACCAAGAAGAAATAGCTGAGAATCCAGAACTTTATATCCAGCTAATGATCATTCAATAATGAAAATAAAATAAAGACATTTTCAGGGAAAGACTAAAAAGGTTTACTTCTAAAATGCCTTGCTGATAAAATACTAACAAAATAAATAAAATAATAGCAAAAAAAAAGTGCTCCAGAGAGAACTAAATTAAACCCAAAAGGAAAAAATAAAATATAAGAAGAAACAGTAAGCAAAGAAATTGGTAATCTAAACAAGTATTGACTATATAAAATAATAATGACTAATTTGAGAAGTATAAAAATACAGAGTGAAAATATATTATCGGACAATATGAAAGATACAAAAGGAGATATCAGAAGTAAAGCCTTCTAGAATCCTGTGTACAGGAGGAGGTAGAAATATTAAGCTAGGAATGCACCTTGAAACTTTAAAGACTAGCTGTGTTCCCTGGCCGGGGTTGCTCAGTGGGTTGAGCAGCATCCCATGCACCTAAAGGTTACCGGTTCGATTCCGATTGGGGCCTGGGTTGTGGGCTCAATCCCCAGTAGGGGGCGTGCAGGAGGCAGCCAATCTATGTTTCTCACGTTGATGTTTTTCTCTCCCCTCCTCCGTTCCTCTCTCTCTAAAATTTATAAAAGCATATTTAAAAAAAGAGTAGTTGCTAAGAGAATAGAAATATAATATATACATGGGGTGAAAGGTAAAATAATGAAAACTTAACCAGTTTAACAGAAAGCAAGAAAAGAGAAAAACAAGGAGCATGGCAAAGACAGGGTAAATAATAGACACAAAATAAGATGATGGAAATAATTATATCAGTTATTACAATAGTTATAAATGGACTAAACTCTCCATTAAAAAGACAGGGATCATCCTATCGGATTTCTAAAATACACGCTGTCACCAGAGACATTCCTAAAATATAACGACAGAGAAAGGTTTGAGGGGAAACTTGTACAAAGCAAATACTACCAAAATCAATTCCCTGTAGGTATTTAACATTAAAGAAAACAGACTGGAAAACATAAACCATGATTAAGAATACAGAGGGTCACTACCTAATGTAAAACAAAGATTGATAGTCTGGTAGAAAAATACTAGCCTGGTATGCACTGAAAAATATAGCCTA
This sequence comes from Myotis lucifugus, assembly GCF_000147115.1. NCBI lineage: Eukaryota > Metazoa > Chordata > Mammalia > Chiroptera > Vespertilionidae > Myotis > Myotis lucifugus. The sequence goes on from NW_005872064.1 coordinate 55,853, forward strand.
AAAACACACAAAGTACAGTTAAGAAAATTAGAGACATTGCCAAATCTACCACAATAGTTGGATGTTTAAACACATATTCCTCAAACTCGACAGACCACATACAAGAAGACAAATCGAGACAAATTTGAAGAACACATTTAACAAGTTTGGTATAATCATATCTATCTCGCCAATACTAACTAAATGCATATTATTCTTAAAATACATGGAGTATTTGCAAGCAGTGACCATATTGTTGGAAACAGAGCAGGTCCTCACAAGTGGAAACGATACTGAGGGGAGCAGTGTCATCAGGTTACCGGGTCCCTTGAACAGGCCACTTCTCTCCCTGGGCCTCAGCTTCCTCAAGTGAGTTAATTCATCCCCAAGTCTCTGAGAACTGCTCTTAAAAAAAAAAAAAAAAAAGAGGAGGACTTAATTTGGGTCCATCCCTGTTTCAATTCTGCTTATTCTCGCCCGGATCGGGACACATTTCCTCTCTCATTGTACAAACCTGTCAAACCCGCGCACAGTGTGATGTCAGTTTTCTTTTCCTTTTTATCGGTTAAGATGAATGATGCCTCTTTCCGCCCCGGCTTCCCCCTAATCGTCCCAAGTTTGCTGGGAGACAAATGGCCCGCTCACCCAGCAGCCGCCTTCCTCCCTCTGCGCACGTTTCTCTGCGCCCTTGATTTATGACGGGAATGGGGGGCATCCATCACCACGCGGCCCCTCGGTCACCGTCCACCACCAGCCAGGGACCTCCCACACAACCGTCTCTGCCGCCTCCCGCCCCTCCCAGCCTTTCTCCACACCAGGTCCACACGGCCCTCCGGACACACAGAGCCATCCACGACCTCCCACACATCCCGTCTCTGCCGCCTCCCGCCCCTCCCAGCCTTTCTCCACACCAGGTCCGCACGGCCCTCCGGACACACAGAGCCATCCACGACCTCCCACACATCCCGGCTCCACCACCTCGCTCCCCTCCCAGCCTCTCTCCACACCAGGTCCGCACGGCCCTGCTGAACACGGAGCCACCCCACTGGTGGAAGCTGCCCCAAAGCTGGGCTGCTGCTGCTGGAGGGACCGGGAGCTCACATCCCTGCAGGGGCAGGTGAGGTCCAGGTGCCCCCTGGGCCCGCCCTCTCCCTCCCCCCCTCCGGCAGAGCCTGGACCCTGGTCTTTGCTTCTCAGCATCCAGGCCACCGGAGCTCTGCTCTGCGGTCAAAGGCTTTTTTATCGGTTTATCTGTTTCCCACGCAGCACAGCTGGAGCATCTGGCAATTGTCTGGGGTGGGGGAGGAGGAGAGGGGGGACCACCAGATGTTTGAAACTCCTCCCACCCCTCCCGGTACCTGCCTCTTGTTTTGTCTCTTTGGCCCAATGAAAGGGCATCCTTGTCCGAAGCAGCAGCACTGACTGGCCTAAGAGACGAAGGGATTTGTCCAAGGCCGCGCAGCCAGAGCTGGGCCTGGAACCCTGAGTGCTGGCCCCTTTGCCACTGTTCACACCACTTCACACTCCCCCCTCCCTATACCCCCCATACCGCCCCTCCCGTAGCTTCCCTCGGACCCGTAGAGATGGGCGGGGGAAGGAACGCACATGTACCTGTTGAGTATTCATTTACGCAGCAACATCTCCCACCCTGCCGTTGCCCAGTGCTGTTCTAGAACAGGACGCCCGGCTCGGCACACAGTGGACACAGCCTCCGCTCCACGGGGCAAACCCTGCCCAGCACACACACTACTCCAAGCTCTTTCTCCCATGAGGCCTCACTGCAGCCTTGGGGGGGGGCAGCCTCTCCCTCTCCCCATCTTAGACGAGGTGGGGGGATAAATAAGCACTCGCCCAAGGTCCCTCAGGCTGGGACCCAGGTTGGCCCACCCAGACCCGGGCTTTCCGCAGTTCACGGGGCTCTTCCAGCCTCAGCAACGGGTGTGTGTGTGTGTGTGTGTGTGTGCGTGTGTGTGTGTGTGTGTGTGTGCGTGTGTGTGTGTGTGTGTGTGTGGCCCAAGCCTTCTCCAGACGTCCTTGTCCTTCCTGTGTCCTGGTCTCAGTCCCCAGAACGTCCTGTGTGTGGACGGTTACCTTTCAGAGTGGCGTTCGGCTCAACTGCGCACACATTCACGAGCACTGGGCACCTGCGGGCACCTGAGAAAGGCTGGTCTCGGGGCGGGGGGGGGGGGGGGGGGCCCTGTCCCGGCTGCCTAGGGGGACAGCAGGGGAGCAGTGGCCGTTGGTTTGAAATAAGAGAGGCAGGAGGTGGGCGGGTACAAATGGACTGAAAATGGACACGCCGCCCGAGAAGCAACAGCCATCAGTGCCGGACAAACCGCTAGCAGCATGCACGGTGCCGATCTGCTTGCTCAGAGCTCAGATCAGAACAGGGCGGCCTGAGGACAGGCCAGGGGTTGGGGGTCCGGCTGGACCCCAGGGGCTGGGTCTTGCCTTCGCCAATCACTGTGTGACACAGCAGGTGACGCATCTGTCTGCTCCAAGCCTCAGCTTCAATACCGATTTCTTGGCAGCATTATATTAAACGTGGCAACATGTGTAAAGGCCTTTGAGAATTTCCAGCTTAAATAAATTCACCCCAAATATTAATAACTAGAGGCCCGGTGTACAAAATACGTGAGCAGGTAGGGTCCCTAGGCCTGGCCGGTGATGTGGGGCGACCAGCGGGGGCAGGGGGGGGGCCCACTGGCACCCACCTTGGCCGGCCTGGGGCCTGTGGACTGGGGGCAGCTCCTGCATTGAGCGTCTGACCCCTGGTGGTCAGTGTGGGTCATAGCGACCGGTTGTTCCGCCATTTGGTCAATTTGCATATTAGGCTTTTATTAAATAGGATACTGCCACATATTTGGTGAGAACTTGTTATACACCAGAGCCTGTTCTAAGTTACATATTTAGTTCATGGATGAGCGGATAGGACGGTGCTGACATCATCTCCATCTTATTTGAGCAAACGGTGGGCTTTGAGGCCCAGAGGGATCCACTGGCCTTGCCTGCAGCTGGTGAGCGGCCCGAGGGACCCGCTCTGGACTCCATGACCTACCCCACGCTCCCCTGCCCCCAATGGCGTGACAGTGCACTGCGGACTGTCCCTTCACTGTCACTGAACGCAGCATGACCTCAGCTGGGAAAGGTCTGGCTGCAGGGGATACGGTCACAGCGTCGGGAACGAACACTTCATTGTGAGATTCCACTGTTTTTGTTCACTTTTTGCATTTCCCCAGTGTACTCGCATAGGCATGTATTAATATTCAGAAGCAGGAAATGGTTGTGGGAAGTGCTCCTTAGCGCCTACGGTGCCGCTGTGGTTCGCACTGGGCACATCGTAAAGGCCATGACATTATTCCAGGTCTCCGGGCGCCTGACACAGCCTCCCCACAGATGCTCCGCCGCGTCCCCACGGTGAGAGCGGTGTCCCGCGAGGCGTGCAGCGGGCTGCCCAAGGCGGCCACCTCTTCTCTGAGGCTTCCAGCCCGACAGGGCCCGGCGGTATCTGCATGGCCTTGTTTCTGTTCATTTACCCTCCACAAGCCGCCGAGTTTCCCGGGCTCCCATTTTAGATCCTCACACCTAACGTTGGGGCTTTGCTGGGGCTGCACGTTGGGGTTGCTATCCCGGCAGCCATAGGTGCAGCCTGGGGCTGTGTGGTGTCTTTTCCAGACAATTCCATGGAGTGTTGGGGGGGGGAGTCATAGTAAAGCCCTTCACCCCAGCTGTGCCATCCTGCTCCATTGACTTCACGGGGCCACTGTGACCCCTGCCACGGCCCCCAGCTGGGAAAGTGGGGTGTCCAGATTTCACCCTGGCTTCTCCCACCCACAGCCCGTCCTCGGGTTTATAATGACAATCTTAATAAAACGCCAGTGGTCCCGTCACTTGATGTGCATGGGGAGGGGCTTGGGGCTGAGAATTTTATTTTTTTTAAATATATTTTTATTGATTTCAAAGAGGAAGGGAGAGGAATAGAGAGAGAGAAACATCAGTGATGAGAGAGAATCATGGATCGGCTGCCTCCTGCACGCCCCCCACTGGGGATCAAGCCCACAACCCAGGCATGTGCCCTGACCAGGAATCGAACCGTGACCTCCTGGTTCATAGTTCGATGCTCAACCACTGAGCCACGCCAGCGGGGCAGGGGCTGAGACCTTTAAAAACCTTCCATGTAGCAGGGCCTCCCTGTGTCCTTGGGCCC
>NW_005872064.1:65038-86221 GCF_000147115.1 Myotis lucifugus
ACCAAGACAGAGCGGCATGCGCACAGTGTGACCAGTGAGGGAAGTCAGGGAGGGCCTTCTGGAGGAAGTGCCCACTGAGGTGGGCCCCGGAGGTGAGCGGGGGCTGACCAGGGAGCGAGGCCTTGCAGGCAGGGGTGGGGTCGATAGGAAATGGGGGTGGGCATCTGTGTCTTTCTGTGATCACCACGTGGAAGGTGCCGGAAGGAATCCCACCGTGACTCTCCTGTTCCATTTGCGTGTATGTTTAGTTCAGGGGAAACATTTAGAAAAGTCAGAAGGCATAGGAGCCTACAGGGCAAGTCTCCTGCCCACCCTCCTCCCAGTTCCCCCCCCAGGGGCAAACATGTGCCGATTTCCTATGAACCCTCCTGAGACGGCGAGACGGCCTATATATTCTAAGCAGGCGCACACAGATTCTAAGCAGGCGCACACAGGCGCACACACGCGCACACACACACACACACACACACACACACCCGCTCGCCCCAATGGCAGCGCACTCCACACTGCGCCCCGCACCTGCTTTAACACGTCAGCTGGATTGCACCTGAGACCATGAGATCCTCCTTCACGGAGTGAACAGTCGCATTGTCCCCATTTGCGTTGTCTCCGGTCTTGGCTGGTGCTGACATGTGCTTGCCTGGACACCTGTTCACACACGTGTGATGACGCCTGAGGGTCAGCTCCCGGGAGAGGAATCGCCGGGTCCCAGCAGAGCGGCACTTGTCTTTGAGAGTCCTGGCCACCCCCACTCCCCTCCCCACTGTGCACGTGTACAGCTTCGCTCCCACTGGCAATGCCGGGGGTCCCTGCTGCCCCCAGCCCCTCCCGACACCCACCCGATGTGTTGATTCAACGCAGCATTTCCCTTTTGAGCCCCTGCCGTGGGCGGGGTGTGGTTTGAAGCCCACAGGCCAGACATTGGGGTAGGGGGGCGGGGTCAGCGAGTAGGTGTTTGCTCCCTGACCCCAATGAGGGACCGTCTGTGTTTCATCCCGCAGGTGCGTGGGCCCGAGTGGCCTCAGTGTAGGGGCGCTGGGATCTGCCCGCCGGGGGAGAAGGCTGAGGAAGCCCTGGGCAGTTCGGAGGCCAAGGAAGCAGAGAGGAGGCGTTTGGGCCGAGCCACGGAGGGCGAATCGGGGAAGCGGGGCGGGCATGGCCAGGGGGGCCCCTCAGGAGGGGACAGGCTCTGGGCTGTGCTGTGGGCGGGCACTGTGCCCGGGGCAGACCCCGGCCCTTGTCTCCTCCAGGGGTCGGTGGGCAGGGGCCAGGGCAGAGGAAACTGGGCAGACGGCCCCATACCTCGGCCGGCTGGGACCCAGGCCTGCCCTTCCCAGCAGCGCAGCGAGGATGGAGTGGGCCCTGGGCTCGGAGACCTGCCTTCACCTCCAGCACCGACGTTCTCCAGCCGTGGGTCCGAGCCCAGACCCCGAAGGCGTGGTTTCCTCCAGTGACAGCGGAATGACATCATCATGGCGTCCCACCTCGCCAGGCCTGTGAGTCCCCGGGCCAGTGCCCGCCCAGGCGAGTGCCCCTCCGTCTTTGCTCTGATGCTGTGAGGCCGGTGGGCTTGGATCCCCGCTCTTCTCCTGGCCGCACCTCTCTGTCTCCGCTTTCTAATCTGTAAAGTGGGGGTGCCACCTGCTGGGCTGGCTGTGAGGGCGAGTGGATATCGGAGTGGCACTGAGAAGAGGCCCTGGACAGTGTGAGAGCTGCCGTTGTTCCGTCGCTGTGTGCGACGTTTGAAAACTTGAAAGGAAAAGCATCACTCGGGGCGAGGGGTTAGGAAGGAGCGGAGTGCTGGTGGCCGGGGCTCCGAGGGGGGCAGTGCTGAGGGCTGACGAGGCGCTGGTAGGGGCTCCGCGTGCGGTCACACAGCCACGCTGAGAGCGGTTCTCCGTGAACGTAATACTTAAAGTCACAGGCGCTCGGCCCGGGGCTGAGGCTGGGCCCTGACCCTCCCGCTCACAGCTCACAGCTCACAGCTCACAGCTCACAGCTCACACCTGAGCGAGCCCCTCTGGGGTCTCTGGTCCTTTGCCTCCATCCGCCTCTCCCGAAAGGTCTTCCCGTGGAACTGAGGGTCCCTGGCCCGGCCCTTTGGGAGGGGCTGGCGGGGCGGCTCCCACGTCCTGCAAGTCTCAGTTGGTTTATCTGAAAGAATGCTCATTTCTGCTGCTTCCTGCTTCATCTGACCCTTTTAGAAGGCAGCGGGATATAAGCGGCGAGGAGAGAGGCTGAGCTAGTCCGTATGGGCTGGGTCCTCCAGCTGCGTGACCTCCAGCTGTGTGACCTCCAGCTGTGTGACCTCCAGCTGCGTGACCTCCAGCTGTGTGACCTCCAGCTGCGTGACCTCCCGCAAGTGGCTCTGCCCCTCCGTGCCTCAGCTTTCTTGGTGGAAAATGATGGGAATAAGAGGATTCAGCCGACAGGGTGAGTCTGAGGGTTTGGGTGGAGGCGCAGTGCCGATCCTTAGCTGTGGGTGGCGTCAATGTATCTTCAAGTACAACTTGCCACCCCTGCGTGTGGAAGGCCAGTGTCCACTGCATCCAGACAAAGCGTTTCCAAACACAAAGACATTCCTGCTGAACACGGGAAAGACATTCCGCTACTTCTTCCGCCCGGGAGTGCAGATGTGCAGGACGCAGCCGCAGGGATCTGACCGACACCCCCTCCAGCCCATCCGCCCTCTGCTCCAGCCACACGGTCACCACACCGGGGCCCTGCCTCTCAGCTCTTGCCCTCCTGTCCCCTCTGCCTGGCCCGCCATCCTTGAGAGCAGTGACGGAACGGCTCAAAGCAGGTTCTGGCTTCAAATTGTGCCCTGCATGCCCTCTCTGTGTGACCTCGGGCAAGTTCAGCTCTGGGCCGCAGTGTTCTCATCTGTGAAATGGGAACATGTACAGGACCTCACATCTTAGGAAGGATGAGACAAGCCAGTGCAGCTTAAAGCACAGAGCCAGGCCACTGTCTCTTGAACAAATGGATGGGAGGGTCCACAGGCCCATCAATCCAGAGATGTGGATGGACATGATGCCCATGGGCGGGATCCCAGGGCCCCGCGGGCTCCGGGAGAGGCTGGCAGCTCAGCGGGCTGACGCTCACTCCATCACCTTGCTTATCGTATGGTACTATGGTTAGGTACCAAATGTGTTAACATCAGGGAAGCTGGGAGGGTGTGTGGGAACTCTGCACTTTTTAAAAAAAATATTTTTTATTGATTTCAGAGAGGAAGGGAGAGGGAGAGAGAGATAGAAACATCGATGATGAGAGAGAACCATTGATCGGCTGCCTCCTGCACACCCCCCACTGGGGATCGAGCCCACAACCTGGGCATGTGCCCTTGACCAGAATCGAACCTGGGACCCCCTCAGTCCGCAGGCCGACGCTCTATCCACTGAGCCAAACCAGCCAGGGCATCTCTGCACTTTTCATTGCAACATAAAAAGTTAAAATACATTCATTTAAATTCCGTGTGTTTTGCCTACTACGGGGGAGTGGGGGGGGGGGGTGCCTCCTTGACCTGACATGGCCCCGGCATCCAGGAGGGAACAGAATTGGGCAGGTAACTGACCCTTCCCTCCAGCCCTCCCCAGGGAGAGAGACCAGGTCTCTGGTTGGTGAGCCTGGGGAGGGTCGGGGCAGGTGTGGCCCAAGCTCCCTGGACCCTCTTTCTGGGCGGCCTGCCCTCAGGATGGAGGGTTCTTCTTCCACCCCCGGGTCTAGGGAAAGGGAGGGGTGCTGGGTGGGAGTGAGGCAGCGACCCCTTGCAGCTGGCTCGGCAGGGAACTGCTGTGCACACTCCTCCGCCAGCGGCACGCCCAGGGCTGCATGGCGTGCCCCGAGCCTTGCACATGCTGTTCCCTCTGCTGTGACACCCTTCCCCCCTCGCCCAGGTGTTGAACACCTCACTGGGCCTCGGGGCCTTGCCCAGCCAGCCAGGCCTTCCTGGAGCCAGGTAGAGCCGGCCCTGCCCTTCTGCACACATCTCGCGGCACACGTCCGACTGACTGCCCGTGATGTGTCTGCGAGTGCCTCTTCCTGGGACAGGGACCGACGTGGACTCGCCTCGCTCCTCCTCGCACCACGCTGCCCGGCAAATGCTGGGTGTCCGCCATCGCTGAAGGAATGACTGATTAGAAAGTTCTGACGGGCTTTTATTGTTTTAAAATGTAAAATATAGAATTACTTCAGTCAAGCCTTTCATCTGGTAGACAAAAATCTTTTGCAATCTGGGGGAGGGGTCCCAGGGGCAGGAAAGTAACAAAACAGTTCTCAGGGCGGACAGCGTTAGGCGCCGTGAGACCAGCCCGGGGCCTCCCGGCCCAGCTCTGCCGACACGCGGGCGAGGCTGCTCTGTCCTGGGGCCGCCGTGCATTGTGGGATACTCAGCAGCATCTTTGGCTTCTTCCCATTAGACGCCAGGAGCAGCTTCCTGGTTGTGCCGAGTCTGCCTCCAGGGGGACGAAGTCAGGCCCAGACTGAGACCCCAGGACCAGTCACCGGGTAGGTTTGGGTCCAGTCAGCACCCCCTTTGCTGCCCCGCATTGGCCAAAGCCAAACTGCTCCGAATTTGCAAGGCCCGTCCGGAGCTCCCCTCGAGCTCTGACAACCACCACAGGCCGCCCAGGCAGGACCACTGGCCGCGGAGCCCGGCTCTGAGGCTGCCGATCTCTCACAGCGCCTCGGAGGCTCCGCTTCCAACACTCACAGCCCGCGGGGCGGCCGGAGCGGAGGCGAGGCTACAGCTCCAGCTCCAGCGGAGACTCGGTGACCCGGGGGCAGCCGCGGACACTCCGGCTGAGCTCTCGGTGGAAGGCCAGGATCCGGGCGGGGCTCCGCAGCTCGGAGGGCAGGGGGCCGGCGGCCTGGGGGGCAGCGCAGGACACCCCGCCTCTCTCCTGCAGACGCTGCGCGGGGAGTCCTGACGCCTCAGTGGCCACGGCCGGGCGAGGTCCAGGATCAGGCGTCGGCCCCGGAGGCCGGGGAGGCTGGAGGCAGAAGCATCATGAAGGGTCTCTGCTCCCCACGCCCCTCGGTCCCCCCTTTCCCAAGGGAAGGTGGCGAGGACAGCTACCATGTATCCGGCACTTCCGTGCCTGACCCCAAACACTCCTCACGCCTGAGCTCACGTGGCCCACACCACCCCCGCGGGGCACAGGGGAGCCAAAGGAGGTGGGGGGGGGAGGTCTAGCACCCCTTGTCATCCAGGGGGTGCTGCCCAGACACCTGGTGGGTGGCCCCATGGAGTGGATCCTGCGCAAGCTTCCCTGTTCCCAGGGACAAGAGGTGGTGACCTTCCCATCAGGAGGGAGCCACTGCCTCCCGGACACCAACCTCCTGCCCTTCCCTGCCCAGCCCTGCACAGCCCTGCACAGCCCAGCCCTGCCTGGGGTTCTCTCCAATGTGCCATTTCACATGCTCTTATTCAGTCCTCCCAGCAGACCAGCATTGGGCCCAGGTTACAGATGAGGAAACGGTTACCTGTTTCAGAGATTCCCCATTGCTCACCTAAACTCCGGGAGCTCGGAGGTGGCTGGCTCAATGTGCAAGTCCCAGCCCCCTGACTTCAAAGCCCCGGACTCTCTGATCTCCACCCGCAGCTATCACACGCATGTGAGCCCTTCACGCTCAGCCTCTCCCACTCACCCAGCACCTTCCCTGCTAATGACAGGCGGGCCCACTATGTTCAATAATGAGTCCTATGCATGCCCCTGGCTCAGGCCTCTGAGAGGTGTGGCCACCAGTGATATAGGGAGAATGGAGCAACCCTCCACCCTCCCACCCCGCCACCCTGTGGTCCCAGGAGGCAGTGAGCAGTGAGCAGGGTTTCCTGCTCAGCGCCCTCCCGTGTCAGGAGAAGCTGCCTGAGAAAGGCAGAGCAGGGAGGAGGGACTGGTGACCAAGGAGCACCTCTGTGAGCCTCACCTGGCCCAGTCCCTCCCCCGGGGCTGGGAGGGAGGCCACAGGTGCCGTGGCGCTCCCAGGAGGGAACCTGATTGCACACTGAGGAGGGGAGGCCTGCTGGAGGAGTGGTGTCTGAGCGGGTTTGGGGGCGGGATTCTGTTATCTGCTAAAATTGAAGTCATTCTACACAGAACAATGTGTACATAGAATGTCAACGCCCACTTAAGGAGTCTGAACTTTACCTTTATATATAAAAGCCCAGCGACCAAACAGCAGAACGAACAGTAGCTATGACGTGCACTGACCACCAGGGGCAGATGCTCAACACAGGAGCTGGTGGTCAGTGCGCTCCCACAGTGGGAGCAGCCGCTCAGAGGTCAGGCCCACAGCCACTTGGCTGACCGGGATGAGCAGCGTTCCCACAGTGGGCTGATTCCCACAGGTCACGCCCCCCACCAGTGCATGAATGGGTGCACCGGGCTTGTAGTCTTGCAATAATAATACTAGTTTAAACCGTCTGAAACCCTGAGTTTATAGGGAGAGGGTGGTATAACATCAGCAATTTCATATGGTTCAACCCAAGACAGTGAACATTTGCTGAGCTCTTACAACGTGCCAGACATCGTCCTGAGCAATGTATGCATATGTATCCGTTTGCTCTTTAACCAGGAGAGGTAAGTAATATTATCCAGTTACCCAGATGAAGAAACAGAGGCCCAGAGAGGGTAAGTGACTTGCCCAAGGCCACACAGCTACCAAGGAGGCAGAGCGAGGTTTTGAACCCAGGCTGCATGGCCCCCCAGCCCGCGCTATTCGCTGCTACGGTCTGCTGTTGCCCACGGGGATGGATGAAGGGTCTTCGGTGGGAGAGCAACATATGCTCAATCATCAAAAGCTTGCCAGCCCTTTCAGGATATTTTTGTATGTTTTTAGGCTCCCCCGCCTTCCTTTCTTTCTCTCTACGCTCAACCATAAAACGATGGTGACATGTGACAAATGTAATTACTGCCCTTCAACTATGACCTCGTTTTGCTTAGAGGCCCCCACTCCCCTGGTGTCGTTACTTAACAAACTGGGCTTCACCGCAGGAAGCTCTTGCCCAGAGCCCGCCCAGAGCCCCGTCCTCCACGCCCATCACAGCGGACAGAGCCAGGGCTGCAGGGCGTGTGGTGTGGCCGTGAGAATGAGCCTCCTGCATGGCCTTCCAGAGACACAGCCCAACAGGCCCCTCCCCGTCTAGCTGTTCACCCGATAAAGCCTTTCTGACGCTGCCTGTGGGCCAGGTGCTCTGTGAACACGGGGTGGGAGCAAGAGGTCCAAGTGGACACCTGCCATCGAGCTACGAAGAAGCCGGAGTGTCCTGTGGACTTGAAACCAAGTCCAATCAAGGAAGAGTTTTCATCCGTGACGTCCAGTGAGAAGCTTGGAGCCAGGAGTGTTAACACGCTCCTGGGTTCACCGTTTATTTCATTTCCGCTCTGACTGCTCCCTCACAGGCTTGCCAGGGGGCTGCCGGCAGAATCCCCTGGAGGAGACGTTTAGAGTCCCCCTCACGCAACTCCATATTGGAGCATCCGGGGGGCAGGCGGGACCTCTCCTATCTCCCATCCCCACCAGTGACGGCCCAGCACCGTCGGGCCACGTGATGACCAGAGGGCCCCTCCAGAGCCAGGTGCCCCGGGGGGAACCCCAGCTCTGCCACGTATTCTCCGTGTGACCTGGGTCGGCAACCCACCTCCCGGTGCTCCCCCTTCTCCCAGGTCACGTCGAGCTAGTGATGAGAGCCGCGCGGTGGCCCAGTGAGTCCTGGGTGAGCTCACACGTCGCACACACAGGCCCGGCACCGGGGAGCACTCAGGAAATGAGGAGGGGAGGCCCTTTCTCATCCTGTTCTTAGCAGCAGCATCCCTGTGGCCTCTGAGCCACCGTCTGCACTTCGCGCTGCATGCGGCAGCCACGTTTGATGCTGGCAGCGCCCCCTCCTCCCCCTGTAATTCACAGGCACTCGCCCCTCCGTCTTTGCAGGTGCTGTTCCTTTCTTTGGCTTCTACCTCCCCGAGATAGTACAGGTCAAAGGTCAAATGTCAGAGGTAACTTTCCTAGAAAACGAGCCAAGCTGGGAAGAAGGTCGTATGCCTGGGTGATCAGCCTGTAGACACGTGATTTACAAGGAAAGCCACCGGTCAGGGAAAAGGGTTCCAGGTCATCACAGGACACGTCCCCTGTGCTGGGCAGTACCTCTGTCATGTTCCAGACCCATCCTCAGCCCTGCTTACCTGACTCCACCCTCCTGTCAGCAGCAGCATTAGCCCCGGTCCCCAGTGAGGGGAGTTAGGCGCATGAGGGAACCCGCCCAGCTCCCCCTGAATCACAGCTGGGATTTGAACTCAGGCCAGTCAGACTCCACAGCCCAGAATCAGTCAAGTCAGTTTTCTCTGAACTCAGAGAGCTGCTCCAGCTCCGACTGAGTAGGGCATTCTGGACCAAATCTCCAGTAAGTACAACGGGGAGAGCTGAACGAAATATAACAAAAGAGCTGTTTGCACCATCTGAGAGCTCCGGGCGGGGACTGTGCGGATTTGTGGGATGATCGCCGAAAGCAGGAGAGAAGCCAGGAACAGCTGGCACAGCCCTGGAGGCCGCCTGTCCCCTCTGCAGCTGAGCGGTGGGAAGCCAAGCAGAGCTCCAGAGGCCACGGGGGAAGGACGCTGATAAACACAACAGGCTTTGCCTAGGATCCTGAAAGGCTATGCCCTAGGAATAAGTGGGGGCAAGAAAGGAAGCAGACCCCCCAAGTACTGAAGCAGCTGACGTGAGGCACGGTCTGCACGGACCCAGCTGCCTGTCAGTAGCTACAGGAATCCTCTCTGGATAAAGACAATCTCAAGCTCAACCTCAGATTATGATTTTTGCACAAGTTTTCACACACAATGTCCAGCACTCACTGAAAAATAACCAGACACAAAACACATGATTTAGTAAGAAACACAAATGAGCCGGGCAAGTGTAGCGCAGTGGTTGAGCATTGTCCCGTGCACCAAGAGGTGGCGGTTCTATTCCCAGTCAGGGCCCGTGCCCCAGCGTTGTGGGCTGGATCCCCAGTAGGGGGCGTGCTGGAGGCAGCTGATCGATGATTCTCTCTCATTGATGCTTCTATCTCTCTCTCCCTCTTCCTTCCTCTCTCTCTCAAACCAATAAAAACAGACAATAGAAAGAGGAGAGGAAAGGAAACCAGTCTTCGTGGTGTTGGCCATTTTCTCCTTCTTGACCTGGGGGTGCCTTCACGGGGGTGTGGCGCGCTGAGATGTTCACAGAGCTGCACACGGACGCATTGTGCCCTCCTGTGTGTGTGTGCTATACCTCCCATGGAAAGTGTAATTAAGAACGTCCTCTCACCTCCAGAGCATCCAGTCGTGCTGTCGGTGCTGGCCACTCGGCCTCAGTCACGGGCCAGGGCTCTGGACGCCACGGTCTTGAGAGGGCGCTGTCCACTTCAGGGTTCAGGAGGGAGTTCTGAGCTGGAAGAGAACGGTCTCGGTCAAGCCTCAGCCAGAAGTCCACAAAGTCAGCAAGTCCCTGAGCCCCACGCCCGTGACCCAGACGTCTCAGGGGCCTGGGACGCTCCAAGCGCCTCCTCCACACGCCTCTGACAGTTCTGTCATGGTCGTGGGCAGCCTAAACACTGCCTTCCCCTGCCTGGCCCTCCCTGCCTGGCTGCGGGCCCTTCTGCACTGGGACTGGCTCATCTTTATAAACGACACCTGCCTGGGAGCGCACAGCAGCCTCCTAGCAACGCGGAAAGAGTAAGTGACTCAGTCAATCTAGTACCCTTCTTCCTTCCTTCTTCCTTCCTTCTTTCTTTCTCCTTCCTTCCTTCCTTCCTTCCTTTCTTCCTTCCTTCCTTTCTTCCTTCCTTCCTTCTTTCCTTGCTTTATTTGTTTATTTAAAATATGTATTTTATTGATTTTAGAGAGAGAAAAAGGGAGAAGAATAGAGAATAGAAACATCGATGAGAAAGAACCATCGATTGGCTGCCTCCTGCACACCTGCTATACCCCCTACTGGGGATCAAGCCCACAACCCGGGTATGTGCCCTGACCAGGAATCAAACCGGTGACCTCTTGGATCCTAAGTCAACACTCAACCACTGAGCCAAACTGGCCGCCCCACTTCCTTCTTTTAAGGTTGAGGAAGCTGAGCCCAGACAAGGAAGGAGACTTACACAAATGAGTGGCAAAAGCAGGACCACCAAAATCCACGCCCCTCCAACTGTGAAAACAGACCCGCTAAAACCTGAGGACAAATCCCTCCTCTTGGATCGGGCACTAGACACTCCTAAGAAAGGTCACATTACCCGCCTTTTGAAGATCAGCGTCTGGGGCTCAGAGAGGTCAATTAACTCATCCAAGATCACCCAGCTGGCAAGAACAGAACCTAGTAATAAGAACGGCTCCCTGAGCAGGTCTCAAGCAGAGCTCAGTTACCTGAAGGTAACACCACCCACACTTCCTCCGCGTGTTTAATGAGCACCTCGTAGGAACATAACCCCAAGGAAACCCTCAGCGCCCCACGCCTCAGCTGGGAGTACACCGCACGTACACAAGGACCTGCTGTCTGGCCAGGTAGCAGCTTACTTTCCTTGTTAACAGTAAAAACAGCAGAACAAAAAAGCACCCATGTGACCACCTTTGTAAGCAGCCATTGTTAGTGTTTCATTTGCTCTCCTAACCTGTCCATCACACACACACACACACACACACACACACACACGCCTGTTGCCTCTCGCTTTGAAAGACTTTTCATTTTCAGGTGAACAAGGGAAACTGCGGGCTGAGGAACGGGACCATGTTGCCGCGGCAGCATTTTTCTAATCTGTTCTCCTAAGTTGTGAAGCGGGAAGGCAGAGTGCGTAGGGAAGGGAGGGGGGAGCGGTGTTTTCCTGCCCCCTCTCCTCCCCCACCCCCCTCCCCCACCTCCCGCAGATCAGAGCCCAGGGCTGGTCCTTACCTGAGCCACACTGAGCTGTCATAGCAGACGTCTTCCTTCGGCTCCAGGGATGGCGTGGCGGCTGGTCTGAAAGAAGAGACATCCCCGCAGTTACCCTGCATGACCCGGAGTTGGCTACACGTTGACTACGACCAGACAGAGCAGGGCCGCATGCAGAGTCCTCCCCCGCTTCCTGCCCACGGACCAGCGCTGGGGAGGCCGGGCCCGGCCTGCGCAGGTGCACCTGCCCTGCCGCTCACTGGCCAGGTCAGGTGCCCCCGCCCCGCCCTCTCCACCTGCAGGTGGAGGCGCTAACACTTCCTTGCAGGGTTTTGTCAGAACCAAATGAGAACGGAGGTCTGCTAACTGCCCCACAAGAGAGGCAGTTCAGGCAGATCAGGGCTCGCCTTAAGGCCCCACCCCCCACATACATTTTGGGGGAATATTCTAAACTTCCTGAAAGGCAGGCGCTAAAGAGAAAAGATTTGCCTGGATCCCTGGAGGCCCAGCCTGGGCTGCTGGTTTGAGGGGCGTGTAGGGCTCTGGGTCTCGCTGCGGAATTTTAAGATGAGCCTCCACTTCTGCAGGCCCATGTCTGGGTCTTGCTGACTGACCCCTAGAGGAGAGCGGGACGTTCCCAGGAGGAGGAGGGAAGAGGCAGAGCGGGCGGGAGGAGGCCGCACAGCAGCTTCCCGGCTGCTCACCGCCTCCCGGGGGCTGTGGCCCAGAGGACACGCTGCTGGCCCAGCCCTGACTCCCCCAAGGAAGACAAGCTCCGGTTGTGCTCAGTAAACGTTTGTGGGATGAAGTGGCAGAGCCGGGTTTTGTGGTTTGTGGGGGGAACAGTGAGGCGCCCCAGGCCATGAAAATGGGGGTATTCTTGGAGAGCTGAATTGTAAAATAAAGCAAGATGGGTCTGCAGATTCGGTCACCTTAGGAGGGAGTGGAAGCTTATAACTGGCCATGGCCTTTCAAAAGGCCCGGGGGAGACCCCGGCCCCCGGGGAGACGTGTCCAGGAACAGGGGCACCTCCTCCCAGGAAATAATACATCAGGCTGAGGGCACCTGACGCTCCCTGTCCCCATCCTAGGCTCCCAAGCAACCTCCGATCGTCAACGCTCATCTCTAACAAATGAATGAATGAATGAATGAATGAGCCTGGCCGATGATTCCACTAGAGGGCAGGCCATGCTGACATTTTCCCATCCGCCCACCGGACACTTCGGCCTGTGCATCGTCCTGTTTCTCAGAGGAAATGGAGAAATTCGTTTGTGGGTTTATACATCAGTCTCTGTGAATTTGGTCCCTGTAGGTCAGCCTGTGCAACCCCAGTGGTCATCTCGGTTCTAGGTTCAGAGCCTGCAGGACTGGAGCAGCCCTGGAGGGCGGGGCTCTCCCTGCCCTGGCTCCTCCCTCCCAGGTGACTGACTCCTCCTGGGTCTCAGGCCCTGAAACTTGGCTTCAGTTTGCCTGAGTCAACTGTGCCAGCCATTCCAACAGCACGCTGACCGAGTCCCTCAAAACTCTCTGGCCCTGAGAGGCGGGAAGAGACCAGCACTCGGCTGGGGTCTCAGGCTGTGGATTCAAAGGCTGCTCTGAACCAAGTCGCCGTGTGGCCCCGAGCAGGCCCGCGGCCTCTAGGTCTCCGTCTGCTCCGCCGTGTGAGGCTTGGACCAGGGTCAGCTGAGGCTCTCCGCAGGCCGGGGGAAGGACGGATGGAGAAGATGGGCTTTGCAGAGGCTGGGCTGGGGAGGCGGAGGGGGAGACACAGGCCTGGTGCTCAGCTGCCGAGAGCAGGAGCCAGGAAACCAGGGCCGCTGCGCCCACAGCAGGAGCTGCAATGCACCCGCATACCATTGCTGGCTGGTCCTCCGAACGGGGTTGCACACCTGTGTGTGTGTGTGTGTGAGTGTGTGTGTGTGTGTGTGTGTGTGTGCACATGCAAGTGGGTGTGGGCAGGCTTGGCTGAGCACCTGTGGGTGCTGCGTGCACACGGACGCCGGGCACTGCTGTTCAGGGCCAGGCAGACCCAGGAGCACTGTTACCAGACCTGGGGCAGAACTGGCTTCCATCACCTGCTGCACTACCTGGGAGCTGTGTGACCTTGAGTGAGACTCCCAACCTCTCTGAGCCTGTTTCCCCTTTCACTGACCATTAGGAGAGGAGATCCTCATTCATTTAACACATGATTTCATTCATTTACCTGAAAACTCCCTGAGCAGCTTCTCTGTGCCAGGTACCAGGGAGACAGGTGACTGTGGAGCAGCTCTGGCCCCAACAGAGAGGTGCCAACCAAACTCCCGCCACATCAGCGGGAAAATTCCTCCCATGTTACCCCTCAGGCATCGCCACGTGCCTCGGAGGACAGAGGGAGTGTGGCTAGCTCTGGTCTGGGGGATTCAGAGCGAGCTCCCTGGGCAAAGTTGCACTCAAACTGTGCCCTGAAGGGTGGATAGGAGGCTGGAGGGCAAACAAGAATCTTGCCAGAGGAAGCAGCACGTGCTAAGGTCCTGGGGCACACGGGAGAGAGCCTTCTGGTAAAGCAATGGCACAGGGCTAGCGTGACACTGAACTCAAGCCGCTGTTTGTGCATCTGTCTCCTGCATCGTGTGGTGAGCACTTTACGGGTAAGGACGGCCGGACCCCCTTCCCAAGCCAGCCCCGAGCACAGGTGCTGGCACAGAGGAGGCGTTCAGGGCGCGTAACCCGCGGCGTCAGAGGGCAGAGGGAGAAAGGGGGGACAGTGCAGGCCAGGCGGGTGGACCGGGTCACTTGCCCACAGGCCCCACAGGAAGAGGGACAGGGCTGCCTCTGGGAACTGACCTCTGGGACCCCAGCAGCCAGGAAGGTGGCCGCGTACTCGGCCAGCGCCACGTCGTCCACCATGCTGCGCACCGTCTGGCAGAGCAGGCGATCGGCCGGCCCGTGGCGGCACAGCTCCTGCAGCAGGCGCGTGAGCAGGTGGTTCCTGTCCCGGCACTTCTGGACCAGGGAGGCCAGCTTGGCCTGTGGGACGAAGACACAGCAGGTGGGTCCTCGGACACAGGGCTCCCAGGGGCTGCAGTGTCGGCTCCCTGCTCTGCATCCTCAGCCCCGCCCAGCGCAGCCCTCCCTCCGCCCCTCCCTCCACCCAGAAGCCAGAGTCGTGCTGACAGTTACTGGGTTGACAGCAAGCTGCCCCCTCCCCCCAACGCTGCACCCCAGGGGCTCCCACTGCCTTCTGATGGCCCTCCAGATGGGTCAAGGGTGTGGGCTCAGGTTCTGCCCTGACCAGCGATGTGGCCAAGCTTCTCTCTGCACCTCGCCTTGCTCATCTGTACAGTGGGCATCGCTAAGGGCACCAGGACCACAGGAGACAGTCCAGGCCAGGCACCCAACAGGGCCAGCCACGCAGGTCCTGGAGCCCAGCCATTCCTGCCCCCGGCCACTACTGACTCTTAGACCTGCCTGCACCCCTCCAGCCCCATCGTGGCCCGGCCTCCTTCTCCCTCCTGTTCCCGCCACACTGGTCACCCCCAGCCCAACCCCAGAACTTCCTGCTCACTCCTCTGTGGCTCCCACACGTCCCAAGCCCAGAAAAGCCTGACCACCTCTCCAGAGGCCAGCCTGGTGTCACCTCCCCAGGTGTCACCTCCCTGGGTGTCGCCTCCCCTCCGGCCTCCTCCCCAGGTGTCGCCTCCCTGGGTGTCACCTCCCTGGTATCGCTTCCCCGGGTGTCGCCTCCCCTCCGGCCTCCCTGATGCTCAGGGCCGGACGTCCCTCTGTGCCCTGGCTTCCGGCTTCCGGCTATCCCTGCAGGTAATTTACATTGTGGACCTGCCTTCCACACAGCCTGGGAGCGCCTCAAGGTCAAAGCTGGGCCCCGGCACTGTCGCTGTGTCATCACTGGGCACCGTGCGGCCCTCGGGACGGATTTGTTACATGAACGACACGAATGAGTGACCCTCCCACCATGAAAAGTCTGCACATGTCCGGAGGGGTGACAGGCCTGTCATCCCAAGGGAGGCCCCCCCGGGTGCCCTCCGCTCGGGGGAGGGGGTGGCACTGCCCTCCCCTGGTTCAGGGTTGTTGGCCTGTCAGTTTCCCGGCAGCGGTGCCCGGGCGCCCGGTGTGAGACACCCGGGAACGGCCCCAGGAGCACGCCGGAGTCAGTGGGAACTGGGAGTGAGCTTTGTCTGTCCTTCCTCCCAGGACTGTCACAGAACAGAGATGGGCCACGTCTCTAACGGGAAAACACTGGGCTTTTCTGAAAAGGCCTTCTCTACTGACTGCACACATGCCTTACCTTCAAAGGGGTCACAGCCAAGATTGCCTCATGTTGCTTTTTCTGAAGTTCGTCCACCTGGAAAAGACACGTGTTGCCAGGGCTGAGCCGTTGTTCCTCAGTCCTTGCCTTCCCCGTGTGCGGCTCACCCAGGCCGGCTCCTGTCCCCTCCTCTCCCATAGGAATTCTCGGGGAATGGCCTTTCCCGTTACCTGTCACCTCGGCAGGGGAGCCCTGAGCACGGGCGAGTGAACCCCGCACCAGCTCCGCCATCGCTCCCTTCCGGAAGGAGGCCTTCCCAGGTCCCCACCGGGTGCCGGAGCCTCTGGCGCCACTTAAACCTGCGGTTCCCGGACAGATGCCGGGGGTCCTCCTCCCTGGACCTGTGACCTTGTGCGAACTACTCTCTCTGCCTCCGTCTTCCCGTCTGTGGGTGTGGGTGACGTTAGGGCCCATGCAGGGGTGGCTGCAGCCAGGACTCCGTGAACGACTCCTGCAAAGTGCTTAGGACCAGGCCTGGCACCCGGTCAGCACCCAAGGACTGTAAGCCAGGGCTCCCATCCGGGCCAGAGGGGCCAGGCACGGAGAGACGCCACCTGGGCCTCCCAGCCCAGCCCAGCCCAGCGCCTGGTGAACCGAGGGGTCCCGGGTGCCTGTGCAGCAGGACGCCCGGCAAGGCCACCCGAGTGCCTGACCCACAACATCACGGGCCGTGCCACGGTGGGCGTCGAGTTCTTCTCACTCTCTCTCCTGTCCCCGCGAGCAGAAGTCCCTCTTCTCCTCCCCACCTCGGATCCCTAAGCACGCGCCCGTAATAAGAATGTGTTTGTGTGTGTGTGTGTGTGGGGGGGGGGGTGTGAAACCACATGCAGCATGCCTTACATCTTGTGTTGTTTTTTGTTTGTTTGTTTTGTTTTGTTGTTGTTAATCCTCACCCAAGGATATTTTTCCATCGATTTTTAGAGAGTGGAAGAGAGAGGGAAAGACGGAGAGAAACATTGATGTGAGAGAAACACATTGATCGGCTGCCTCCTGCACGCCCCACAATGGGAATAGAGCCTGCAACCCGGGCATGTGCCCTTGACCGGAATCGAACCCGGGACCCTTCAGTCCACAGGCCGACGCTCTATCCACTGAGCCAAACAGGCCAGGGCTCATCTTGTTTTTCCATTTGATTTAATATCATGGTGTTATTTTCATGTCAACGCAAATTGATCACGTTCTTTTACAAACTTGCATATTATTTCATCATGAGGCTGAAATATAATTTATTAGCTAATTCTTGTTTATGAAAACGTATATTGTTTCTGCTTCTTTATCTACAGACCAGTGACCACTGTATATGTGTTTTGGCTCCTTTCGGGATATACTCAGGGTGAAAGGCCAGCTCCTAGCGGACTGACACCGAGAGCCGCTCGATGCTGGGCAGGCGTGGGGAAAGCCTTCTGTCTGCTTCCGTTTAGGGGGCGGCCCAACTCTGTGCCCGTGAACTGTGTACCGGGCCCTTCCAGTCACAAAGTCAACGAGAAGGAAGTGAAAAGACAACAGGAGGAGAGAAAACATTTCCAGGTCAGGTATCTAATAAGGGGCTCATATCTAGGATGCATAACAAATTCTTACAGCTCAACAACAGCAAAGGCAACTACAAAATGCACAGAGGATCTGCATAGACATTTCTCCAAAGAAGACCTACGTGTCTCCAGGAAGCACATTTTAAAAATTGAGATGATTAGAGCTTTACACGTAGCTGTAAGAAGTCATCAGAGTCCCCCAATATTTCGTATATTTCTCTGGTTTCCCCTGAAGGGAGCATTTTGCAAATAAATAATGTCAATTCCATTATATTGATACAGTCCACCAGCTTTACTCAGGTTTCTCCAGTTTAACTTATACTTGTGTGTGTGTGTGTCTGTTTCTCTGTGTGTCTGTGTCTGTCTGTCTCTGTGTGTGTGTGTCTGTCTATCTGTGTCTGTGTATATGTGTATGTCTATGTGTCTCTGTGTATGTCTGTGTGTATGTGTGTTTGTGTCTCTGTATGTGTCTGTGCATGTACGTCTGTGTATCTGTGTCTGTGTATGTCTATGTGTCTCTGTGTGTATGTCTGTCTGTGTCTCTGTGTGTGTCTGTGTATATGTGTGTGTCTGTATGTGTATGTGTGTGTGTGTCTGTGTGTGTCTATCTGTGTGTCTGTGTGTATCTGTGTCTGTGTACCGGGCTCTGTACAGTTTTATCACCTGTGTAGGTTCACGTCTCCCCCACACAGGCAGGTCCCTGAACAGGTCCGAAGCCACAGGATCTGTGTTCTTTTTAGAATGAACAGGTGAGCTGGATGGAGTTTTTCTCTCTATGCTGCCCTGTACTTTGTAAATCTAATAAATACTAACCAGTTGCTGGAAATGGCCAGTGAGGTCTGACCTGGTTCCTTTTTCGGTTCTCAAAACTTCCCGGAAGGTGAGGCCACCAGTTTACGAGAGAGGCCGCCCTGCCCGCCTACCTGGCCCTGGAGCTGGTCCCGGCGACGGAGGGCCTGGTCACGGGCTGCCTGCAGCTGCCGGCCCGCGGACGCCTGGTCCCTGAGCTGGCACTGCAGGGTCAGCACCTGGTGGCGGAGCCGCCGGACGCGCAGCCTGAGGTCGTCCTCCGGGGTCTCGGCGTCGGCGTCGGCGTCCTGGGGCTGCGGGACACAGACTCAGTGACAGGCTTAGCTACCTTCCCAGCAATTTGCCTTCGCAAATGCATCTCTTGTTGCCTATCCTCACCCGAGAATAATGTTTCCAGTGATTTTTAGAGAGAGTGGAAGGGAAGGGAAAAGAGAGAGAGACACACACACAACGATGTGAGACAGACACATCTATGGGTTGCCTCGCGGACATGCCCCACCTGGGACTGGGGATCACACCTGCAACCTAGGTGTGTGCCCATGACCGGGACTCAAACCCGAGCCCCCTCAGTGCTCGGCCCATGCTCTAACCACTGGGCCACAGCGGGCAGGGCAATGTTTTTTCTGCTCATGTTTTCCTAACAGTTAAAAATTTGAGAAAATAAAGGAGCAGAAATCACTCCTAATCCCATGAGCCAGTGTCACCGTCGTCATTACCCACGTGTCTTCCTCCCCTCTGCTCTGTGCTTTACACACGCGCTCACGTGGGCGTGAGTGTGCGGCCCGTGGAGGGCTTCTCCGGGGTGGATGTCCAGGGCAGGTCTGGGAAACTGAGGTCTGACAATAACATCTTAAAACATTATTTTCAAAACAATCTCTTTCGCCCGTATTTAAAAAAAACAACAACATGGGAGACAGCACGGCATTTCAGAGTCCGATTTAAAGCTGCCGGTCACCGCTGTCCTGAAGCACAGGTGGTGAGTGGAGTTTCACGTTCAAACCCGATTGTGAGAGGCTCATCACAGGGACGCTTCATAGCGCATTTACATCCAACAGAAGATACTGCATTTTAAACAGATTTCTTTTAAAAATATATCTTTTTATTGACTTCAGAGAAAAAGGAGAGGGGGAGAGAGATAGAAGCATCAATGATGAGAGAGAATCATTGATCGGCTGTCGAGCCCGCAACCCCGGTACGTGCCCTGACCGGGAATCGAACCCTGATCTCCTGGTTCATAGGTGAGCCATGCGGCCGGGCAAAGCAGTCCCTCACACTGTGGGCCCAACGCCAGCAGCTTTCCTGGTGTCGCAGGGGATTTCAGGGGTCGGGAGGGAGAGGGAGGCGGTGGGAACTGTGGTTAAGCGATGGGGATGCTGCTGCCCCCGGTGACCTGGAGTCTACATTTTTATTTTTAAGAGCATTTATGCAGGCACCCAGGCCATACACACACACATGCCCACATATCTGTTTTTCTTTCCTGTGTTTATATATATATTTATTGATTTCAGAGAGGAAGGGGGAAGGAGAGAGAGATATAGAAACATCAATGATGAGAGAGAATCATTGATTGGCTGCCTCCTGCACACCCCCTACTGGGGATCGAGCCCACAAACCAGGCATGTGCCCTTGACCGGAATCAAACCCGGGACCCTTCAGTCCGCAGGCCGACGCTCTACCCACTGAGCAAAATTGGCCGGGACTATTTTTTGTTTTTAAATTCGGTCTATATCTTTGTGCCTTTGCTCCCTTTGGCCACGCCGGAGCACCCGTCCAGGTCACGAGAGAATGCTGAGAGACTCGTGCACGCGGTTCTGTGGCCTGCGGATGCTCAGGTTAGCCTGGGACGCCGCTCACTGACTCTCCGGGGCCTGTGTTCTCTCACCTGGTCTCCTCTCCGAGCTGCGGGAGGGTGGCATGCGTGAGGGGGTGGGCAGCAGTCTAGAACGTTAGCAAGAGGAGATGAGGCAGCTACGCAGTCAGCCTACCTGGTGGCCGCTGCCCAGGGGCCTCAGCGTCGGCCCTGGGGCTGCAGAACGCCGCGGTCCTTCCTCCTCTCTCCCCAGCTGTGCCTCTTTCGCTCCCATCCCATGGAGGTCTCCTCGCAGGGCACCGGACACATCAGCCCTTCTCCCGGCCGGCGACGGAGTGGCCACCCCGGCTCCGCACCTGGGACTCTCTGTGCCCGAGGAAGGGCCCATCCTCTCTCCGGGCAGACCCGGGTCCTCCTCCCAGGGCGGCCCGTGGACTCTCGGGGTCAGCGGCTCTGATGGCGGACTTGTCTGCACCGCCCTTTCTACAGTCCCCACCTTGTCCACAGCCCCCACCTTGTCCACCGCCTCCTGGCTTTCTCTCTGGGGGCTCTGCTCTGCTCCCCTCAGCCGCCTTGCATTTGAGCTCACCCCCAGGGCGACCTCCCTCTCCAGGACCCGGATCCTGCGCAGAAGGTGCGCGTTCTCCCCGCGAAGGGCCCCGATCATGTCCTCTATTCCCAGCACCACGTCCTTGACCAGCTCTCTGTAGCCCAGCCCGAGCTCCGAGATCAGCGCCTTGAGCTCCCGGTTCTCCTGGGCGGCGCCCTGCATGAGGCCGCGGCAGCGCCGGGCGCCGGCGGACACGGCCGTCTGCAGCCGGCCCAGACCCCGCCGCAGGCTTTCGTTCTCCTCCTCCAGCTCGGAGATCTTGCGGTAGCTCCTTGCGTTGCAGTCTTCCAGGTCGGCGATGAGCTGCAGGTACTGGTCCAGCTCCCCCCGCAGGCGGGAGATGTCGCCCCGCAGCGCGCCGTTGTCCCGCTCGAGCCCGGACACTTTGCTCGCCTGCCGCTCGCTCTGCGTCCGGAGGGCCCGGATCTTTCGATGGCATCTCTCTTGGTCTCGCTGAAGCCGGACGTTGTCCTGTAAAACTCGGCTCCTCTCCTCCTTCAGTCCGGAGACGAGCTGACGAAACCGCCTCCTGGCTCTCTCCAGGGCTCTTGGCAGCGGACGGGGGCTCTGGCCCAGCTCCGAGGGCCCCCCTGGGCCGGGGCGCAGGTCCCCCAAATCAGGCCCCACCCCTGGGAGAACTTGGCCGGTTCCCAGGGCCTCGGTCTCTCCCAGCCTAACGTCTTCACAACTCTCCTTGGGGCCTGCTTCCTTCGCAAGACACGTCTCCAAAACCTCGGCGTGCTCCCGGCCACCGCGCCCTCTCCCGGCAAAGCTCCCGTCCTCCCCCGCCAGCGGGGACACCTCGCGCCCCCAACCCCTGTTCCCCCGCCGCAGGACCGACAGCTGCTGGAAGCAGGCCTCCATCTCCTCTGCGAATGCGTCTATCGTGAGCACAGACCCGTCCTGTCCTTCGCGTGGGGGCCTGGGGGGCCTGGTGGGCTGGGGTCCCTCGGGCGGGAAGGCCCATGTGGGGGACAGCAGCAAACCGCCCTCTCCCACCAGGAAGAGGGTGTCCTCCTCCTCCCACTCCTGGGAGCCCACGCCAGACCCTTCCAGACACAGCGGCTTCTTCTCCTGCCCGAGCCCCCCATCCCCGGGGGTTTCCTCCAGCAGCAGCAGGGCAGGTGCAGCCCACGCAGCGCTGTCCTCGTGGCCCTGGGGCTCCTGGGGGCCCCATCCTCCGGCGAGGAGGAAGCTGAGCGCCGGGTGAGACAGCCCTTTGGCA